>NW_027458948.1:0-32961 GCF_050624435.1 Tenrec ecaudatus
CGGGCGCCCAGGCCTAGGGTTCCCCTGGGAGGGGGGAGCCCTAGGCCTGGGGAGCCCCAGCCCTGGGGGGCCCCAGGCCTAGGGTTCCCCCTGGGAGGGGGGAGCCCTAGGCCTGGGGAGCCCCAGCCCTGGGGGGCCCCAGGCCTAGGGTTCCCCCTGGGAGGGGGAGCCCTAGGCCTGGGGAGCCCCAGCCCTGGGGGGCCCCAGGCCTAGGGTTCCCCCTGGGAGGGGGGAGCCCTAGGCCTGGGGAGCCCCAGCCCTGGGGGGCCCCAGGCCTAGGGTTCCCCCTGGGAGGGGGGAGCCCTAGGCCTGGGGAGCCCCAGCCCTGGGGGGCCCCAGGCCTAGGGTTCCCCCTGGGAGGGGGGAGCCCTAGGCCTAGGGAGCCCCAGCCCTGGGGAGCCCAGGCCTAGGGTTCCCCCTGGGAGGGGGGAGCCCTAGGCCTGGGGAGCCCCAGCCCTGGGGAGCCCTATCCCCCTAGCCTAGGGAGCCCCCGGGGGAGCCCTAGCCTAGGGTTCCCCCTGGGAGGGGGAGCCCTAGGCCCTGGGGAGCCCCAGCCCTGGGGAGCCCAGGCCTAGGGTTCCCCCTGGGAGGGGGGAGCCCTAGGCCTAGGGAGCCCCAGCCCTGGGGAGCCCTAGGCCTAGGGTTCCCCCTGGGAGGGGGAGCCCTAGGCCTTGGGAGCCCCAGCCCGGGGGAGCCCTAGGCTTAGGGTTCCCCCTGGGAGGGGGGAGCCCTAGGCCTAGGGAGCCCCAGCCCGGGGGAGCCCTAGGCTTAGGGTTCCCCCTGGAGGGGGGAGCCCTAGGCCTAGGGAGCCCCAGCCCGGGGGAGCCCTAGGCTTAGGGTTCCCCCTGGGAGGGGGGAGCCCTAGGCCTAGGGAGCCCCAGCCCGGGGGAGCCCTAGGCTTAGGGTTCCCCCTGGGAGGGGGGAGCCCTAGGCCTAGGGAGCCCCAGCCCGGGGGAGCCCTAGGCTTAGGGTTCCCCCTGGGAGGGGGGAGCCCTAGGCCTAGGGAGCCCCAGCCCGGGGGAGCCCTAGGCTTAGGGTTCCCCCTGGGAGGGGGGAGCCCTAGGCCTAGGGAGCCCCAGCCCGGGGGAGCCCTAGGCTTAGGGTTCCCCCTGGGAGGGGGGAGCCCTAGGCCTAGGGAGCCCCAGCCCGGGGGAGCCCTAGGCTTAGGGTTCCCCCTGGGAGGGGGGAGCCCTAGGCCTAGGGAGCCCCAGCCCGGGGGAGCCCTAGGCTTAGGGTTCCCCCTGGGAGGGGGGAGCCCTAGGCCTAGGGAGCCCCAGCCCGGGGGAGCCCTAGGCTTAGGGTTCCCCCTGGGAGGGGGGAGCCCTAGGCCTAGGGAGCCCCAGCCCGGGGGAGCCCTAGGCTTAGGGTTCCCCCTGGGAGGGGGGAGCCCTAGGCCTAGGGAGCCCCAGCCCGGGGGAGCCCTAGGCTTAGGGTTCCCCCTGGGAGGGGGGAGCCCTAGGCCTAGGGAGCCCCAGCCCGGGGGAGCCCTAGGCTTAGGGTTCCCCTGGGAGGGGGGAGCCCTAGGCCTAGGGAGCCCCAGCCCGGGGGAGCCCTAGGCTTAGGGTTCCCCCTGGGAGGGGGGAGCCCTAGGCCTAGGGAGCCCCAGCCCGGGGGAGCCCTAGGCTTAGGGTTCCCCCTGGGAGGGGGGAGCCCTAGGCCTAGGGAGCCCCAGCCCGGGGGAGCCCTAGGCTTAGGGTTCCCCCTGGGAGGGGAGGAGCCCTAGGCCTAGGGAGCCCCAGCCCGGGGGAGCCCTAGGCTTAGGGTTCCCCCTGGGAGGGGGGAGCCCTAGGCCTAGGGAGCCCCAGCCCGGGGGAGCCCTAGGCTTAGGGTTCCCCTGGGAGGGGGGAGCCCTAGGCCTAGGGAGCCCCAGCCCGGGGGAGCCCTAGGCTTAGGGTTCCCCCTGGGAGGGGGGAGCCCTAGGCCTAGGGAGCCCCAGCCCGGGGGAGCCCTAGGCTTAGGGTCCCCTGGGAGGGGGGAGCCCTAGGCCTAGGGAGCCCCAGCCCGGGGGAGCCCTAGGCTTAGGGTCCCCCTGGGAGGGGGAGCCCTAGGCCTAGGGAGCCCCAGCCCGGGGGAGCCCTAGGCTTAGGGTCCCCCCTGGGAGGGGGGAGCCCTAGGCCTAGGGAGCCCCAGCCCGGGGGAGCCCTAGGCTTAGGGTCCCCCCTGGGAGGGGGGAGCCCTAGGCCTAGGGAGCCCCAGCCCGGGGGAGCCCTAGGCTTCAGGGTCCCCCCTGGGAGGGGGGAGCCCTAGGCCTAGGGAGCCCCAGCCCGGGGGAGCCCTAGGCGCAGGGTCCCCCTGGGAGGGGGAGCCCTAGGCCTAGGGAGCCCCAGCCCGGGGGAGCCCTAGGCGCAGGGTCCCCCCTGGGAGGGGGGAGCCCTAGGCCTAGGGAGCCCCAGCCCGGGGGAGCCCTAGGCGCAGGGTCCCCCCTGGGAGGGGGGAGCCCTAGGCCTAGGGAGCCCCAGCCCGGGGGAGCCCTAGGCGCAGGGTCCCCCCTGGGAGGGGGAGCCCTAGGCCTAGGGAGCCCCAGCCCGGGGGAGCCCTAGGCGCAGGGTCCCCCCTGGGAGGGGGGAGCCCTAGGCCTAGGGAGCCCCAGCCCGGGGGAGCCCTAGGCGCAGGGTCCCCCCTGGGAGGGGGGAGCCCTAGGCCTAGGGAGCCCCAGCCCGGGGGAGCCCTAGGCGCAGGGTCCCCCCTGGGAGGGGGGAGCCCTAGGCCTAGGGAGCCCCAGCCCGGGGGAGCCCTAGGCGCAGGGTCCCCCCTGGGAGGGGGGAGCCCTAGGCCTAGGGAGCCCCAGCCCGGGGGGCCCTAGGCGCAGGGTCCCCCCTGGGAGGGGGGAGCCCTAGGCCTAGGGAGCCCCAGCCCGGGGGAGCCCTAGGCGCAGGGTCCCCCCTGGGAGGGGGGAGCCCTAGGCCTAGGGAGCCCCAGCCCGGGGGGGCCCTAGGCGCAGGGTCCCCCCTGGGAGGGGGGAGCCCTAGGCCTAGGGAGCCCCAGCCCGGGGGGGCCCTAGGCGCAGGGTCCCCCCTGGGAGGGGGGAGCCCTAGGCCTAGGGAGCCCCAGCCCGGGGGGGCCCTAGGCGCAGGGTCCCCCCTGGGAGGGGGGAGCCCTAGGCCTAGGGAGCCCCAGCCCGGGGGGGCCCTAGGCGCAGGGTCCCCCCTGGGAGGGGGGAGCCCTAGGCCTAGGGAGCCCCAGCCCGGGGGGGCCCTAGGCGCAGGGTCCCCCCTGGGAGGGGGGAGCCCTAGGCCTAGGGAGCCCCAGCCCGGGGGGGCCCTAGGCGCAGGGTCCCCCCTGGGAGGGGGGAGCCCTAGGCCTAGGGAGCCCCAGCCCGGGGGGGCCCTAGGCGCAGGGTCCCCCCTGGGAGGGGGGAGCCCTAGGCCTAGGGAGCCCCAGCCCGGGGGGGCCCTAGGCGCAGGGTCCCCCCTGGGAGGGGGGAGCCCTAGGCCTAGGGAGCCCCAGCCCGGGGGGGCCCTAGGCGCAGGGTCCCCCTGGGAGGGGGGAGCCCTAGGCCTAGGGAGCCCCAGCCCGGGGGGGCCCTAGGCGCAGGGTCCCCCCTGGGAGGGGGGAGCCCTAGGCCTAGGGAGCCCCAGCCCGGGGGGGCCCTAGGCGCAGGGTCCCCCCTGGGAGGGGGGAGCCCTAGGCCTAGGGAGCCCCAGCCCGGGGGGGCCCTAGGCGCAGGGTCCCCCTGGGAGGGGGGAGCCCTAGGCCTAGGGAGCCCCAGCCCGGGGGGCCCTAGGCGCAGGGTCCCCCCTGGGAGGGGGGAGCCTAGGCCTAGGGAGCCCCAGCCCGGGGGAGGCCCTAGGCGCAGGGTCCCCCTGGGAGGGGGGAGCCCTAGGCCTAGGGAGCCCCAGCCCGGGGGAGCCCTAGGCGCAGGGTCCCCCCTGGGAGGGGGGAGCCCTAGGCCTAGGGAGCCCCAGCCCGGGGGAGCCCTAGGCGCAGGGTCCCCCCTGGGAGGGGGGAGCCCTAGGCCTAGGGAGCCCCAGCCCGGGGGAGCCCTAGGCGCAGGGTCCCCCCGGGGAGGGGGGAGCCCTAGGCCTAGGGAGCCCCAGCCCGGGGGAGCCCTAGGCGCAGGGTCCCCCCGGGGAGGGGGGAGCCCTAGGCCTAGGGAGCCCCAGCCCGGGGGAGCCCTAGGCGCAGGGTCCCCCCGGGGAGGGGGGAGCCCTAGGCCTAGGGAGCCCCAGCCCGGGGGAGCCCTAGGCGCAGGGTCCCCCCGGGGAGGGGGGAGCCCTAGGCCTAGGGAGCCCCAGCCCGGGGGAGCCCTAGGCGCAGGGTCCCCCCGGGGAGGGGGGAGCCCTAGGCCTAGGGAGCCCCAGCCCGGGGGAGCCCTAGGCGCAGGGTCCCCCCGGGGAGGGGGGAGCCCTAGGCCTAGGGAGCCCCAGCCCGGGGGAGCCCTAGGCGCAGGGTCCCCCCGGGGAGGGGGGAGCCCTAGGCCTAGGGAGCCCCAGCCCGGGGGAGCCCTAGGCGCAGGGTCCCCCCGGGGAGGGGGGAGCCCTAGGCCTAGGGAGCCCCAGCCCGGGGGAGCCCTAGGCGCAGGGTCCCCCCGGGGAGGGGGGAGCCCTAGGCCTAGGGAGCCCCAGCCCGGGGGAGCCCTAGGCGCAGGGTCCCCCCGGGGAGGGGGGAGCCCTAGGCCTAGGGAGCCCCAGCCCGGGGGAGCCCTAGGCGCAGGGTCCCCCCGGGGAGGGGGGAGCCCTAGGCCTAGGGAGCCCCAGCCCGGGGGAGCCCTAGGCGCAGGGTCCCCCCGGGGAGGGGGGAGCCCTAGGCCTAGGGAGCCCCAGCCCGGGGGAGCCCTAGGCGCAGGGTCCCCCCGGGGAGGGGGGAGCCCTAGGCCTAGGGAGCCCCAGCCCGGGGGAGCCCTAGGCGCAGGGTCCCCCCGGGGAGGGGGGAGCCCTAGGCCTAGGGAGCCCCAGCCCGGGGGAGCCCTAGGCGCAGGGTCCCCCCGGGGAGGGGGAGCCCTAGGCCTAGGGAGCCCCAGCCCGGGGGAGCCCTAGGCGCAGGGTCCCCCCGGGGAGGGGGGAGCCCTAGGCCTAGGGAGCCCCAGCCCGGGGGAGCCCTAGGCGCAGGGTCCCCCCGGGGAGGGGGGAGCCCTAGGCCTAGGGAGCCCCAGCCCGGGGGAGCCCTAGGCGCAGGGTCCCCCCGGGGAGGGGGGAGCCCTAGGCCTAGGGAGCCCCAGCCCGGGGGAGCCCTAGGCGCAGGGTCCCCCCGGGGAGGGGGGAGCCCTAGGCCTAGGGAGCCCCAGCCCGGGGGAGCCCTAGGCGCAGGGTCCCCCCGGGGAGGGGGGAGCCCTAGGCCTAGGGAGCCCCAGCCCGGGGGAGCCCTAGGCGCAGGGTCCCCCCGGGGAGGGGGGAGCCCTAGGCCTAGGGAGCCCCAGCCCGGGGGAGCCCTAGGCGCAGGGTCCCCCCGGGGAGGGGGGAGCCCTAGGCCTAGGGAGCCCCAGCCCGGGGGAGCCCTAGGCGCAGGGTCCCCCCGGGGAGGGGGAGCCCTAGGCCTAGGGAGCCCCAGCCCGGGGGAGCCCTAGGCGCAGGGTCCCCCCGGGGAGGGGGGAGCCCTAGGCCTAGGGAGCCCCAGCCCGGGGGAGCCCTAGGCGCAGGGTCCCCCCGGGGAGGGGGGAGCCCTAGGCCTAGGGAGACCCAGCCCGGGGGAGCCCTAGGCGCAGGGTCCCCCCGGGGAGGGGGGAGCCCTAGGCCTAGGGAGACCCAGCCCGGGGGAGCCCTAGGCGCAGGGTCCCCCCGGGGAGGGGGAGCCCTAGGCCTAGGGAGACCCAGCCCGGGGGAGCCCTAGGCGCAGGGTCCCCCCGGGGAGGGGGGAGCCCTAGGCCTAGGGAGACCCAGCCCGGGGGAGCCCTAGGCGCAGGGTCCCCCCGGGGAGGGGGGAGCCCTAGGCCTAGGGAGACCCAGCCCGGGGGAGCCCTAGGCGCAGGGTCCCCCCGGGGAGGGGGGAGCCCTAGGCCTAGGGAGACCCAGCCCGGGGGAGCCCTAGGCGCAGGGTCCCCCCGGGGAGGGGGGAGCCCTAGGCCTAGGGAGACCCAGCCCGGGGGAGCCCTAGGCGCAGGGTCCCCCCGGGGAGGGGGGAGCCCTAGGCCTAGGGAGACCCAGCCCGGGGGAGCCCTAGGCGCAGGGTCCCCCCGGGGAGGGGGGGAGCCCTAGGCCTAGGGAGACCCAGCCCGGGGGAGCCCTAGGCGCAGGGTCCCCCCGGGGAGGGGGGAGCCCTAGCCTAGGGAGACCCAGCCCGGGGAGCCCTAGGCGCAGGGTCCCCCCGGGGAGGGGGGAGCCCTAGGCCTAGGGAGACCCAGCCCGGGGGAGCCCTAGGCGCAGGGTCCCCCCGGGGAGGGGGGAGCCCTAGGCCTAGGGAGACCCAGCCCGGGGGAGCCCTAGGCGCAGGGTCCCCCCGGGGAGGGGGGAGCCCTAGGCCTAGGGAGACCCAGCCCGGGGGAGCCCTAGGCGCAGGGTCCCCCCGGGGAGGGGGGAGCCCTAGGCCTAGGGAGCCCCAGCCCGGGGGAGCCCTAGGCGCAGGGTTCCCCCGGGGAGGGGGGAGCCCTAGGCCTAGGGAGCCCCCGGGAGGGGAGCCCTAGGCTTAGGGTTCCCCCTGGGAGGGGGGAGCCCTAGGCCTAGGGAGCCCCAGCCCTGGGGAGCCCTAGGTTTAGGGTTCCCCCTGGGAGGGGGGAGCCCTAGGCCTAGGGAGCCCCCGGGAGGGGAGCCCTAGGCTTAGGGTTCCCGCTGGGAGGGGGGAGCCCTAGGCCTAGGGAGCCCCAGCCCTGGGGAGCCCTAGGCTTAGGGTTCCCCCTGGGAGGGGGGAGCCCTAGGCCTAGGGAGCCCCAGCCCTGGGGAGCCCTAGGCTTAGGGTTCCCCCTGGGAGGGGGGAGCCCTAGGCCTAGGGAGCCCCAGCCCTGTGGAGCCCTAGGCTTAGGGTTCCCCCTGGGAGGGGGGAGCACCAGGCCTAGGGAGCCCCAGCCCTGGGGAGCCCTAGGTTTAGGGTTCCCCCTGGGAGGGGGGAGCCCTAGGCCTAGGGAGCCCCCGGGAGGGGAGCCCTAGGCATAGGGTTCCCCCTGGGAGGGGGGAGCCCTAGGCCTAGGGAGCCCCAGCCCTGGGGAGCCCTAGGTTTAGGGTTCCCCCTGGGCGGGGGGAGCCCTAGGCCTAGGGAGCCCCCGGGAGGGGAGCCCTAGGCTTAGGGTTCCCCCTGGGAGGGGGGTGCCCTAGGCCTAGGGAGCCCCAGCCCTGGGGAGCCCTAGGCTTAGGGTTCCCCCTGGGAGGGGGGAGCCCTAGGCCTAGGGAGCCCCCGGGAGGGGAGCCCTAGGCTTAGGGTTCCCCCTGGGAGGGGGGAGCCCTAGGCCTAGGGAGCCCCCGGGAGGGGAGCCCTAGGCTTAGGGTTCCCCCTGGGAGGGGGGAGCCCTAGGCCTAGGGAGCCCCAGCCCTGGGGAGCGTTAGGCTTAGGGTTCCCCCTGGGAGGGGGGAGCCCTAGGCCTAGGGAGCCCCAGCCCTGGGGAGCCCTAGGCTTAGGGTTCCCCCTGGGAGGGGGGAGTCCTAGGCCTAGGGAGCCCCCGGGAGGGGAGCCCTAGGCTTAGGGTTCCCCCTGGGAGGGGGGAGCCCTAGGCCTAGGGAGCCCCAGCCCTGGGGAGCCCTAGGCTTAGGGTTCCCCCTGGGAGGGGGGAGCCCTAGGCCTAGGGAGCCCGAGCCCTGGGGAGCCCTAGGCTTAGGGTTCCCCCTGGGAGGGGGGAGCCCTAGGCCTAGGGAGCCCCAGCCCTGGGGAGCCCTAGGCTTAGGGTTCCCCCTGGGAGGGGGGAGCCCTAGGCCTAGGGAGCCCCAGCCCTGGGGAGCCCTAGGCTTAGGGTTCCCCCTGGGAGGGGGGAGCCCTAGGCCTAGGGAGCCCCCGGGAGGGGAGCCCTAGGCTTAAGGTTCCCCCTGGGAGGGGGGAGCCCTAGGCCTAGGGAGCCCCAGCCCTGGTGAGCCCTAGGCTTAGGGTTCCCCCTGGGAGGGGGGAGCCCTAGGCCTAGGGAGCCCCCGGGAGGGGAGCCCTAGGCTTAGGGTTCCCCCTGGGAGGGGGGAGCCCTAGGCCTAGGGAGCCCCAGCCCTGGGGAGCCCTAGGCTTAGGGTTCCCCCTGGGAGGGGGGAGCCCTAGGCCTAGGGAGCCCCCGGGAGGGGAGCCCTAGGCTTAGGGTTCCCCCTGGGAGGGGGGAGCCCTAGGCCTAGGGAGCCCCAGCCCTGGGGAGCCCTAGGCTTAGGGCTCCCCCTGGGAGGGGGGAGCCCTAGGCCTAGGGAGCCCCCGGGAGGGGAGCCCTAGGCTTAGGGTTCCCCCTGGGAGGGCGGAGACCTAGGCCTAGGGAGCCCCAGCCCTGGGGAGACCTAGGCTTAGGGTTCCCCCTGGGAGGGGGGAGCCCTAGGCCTAGGGAGCCCCAGCCCTGGGGAGCCCTAGGCTTAGGGTTCCGCCTGGGAGGGGGGAGCCCTAGGCCTAGGGAGCCCCCGGGAGGGGAGCCCTAGGCTTAGGGTTCCCCCTGGGAGGGGGGAGACCTAGGCCTAGGGAGCCCCAGCCCTGGGGAGCCCTAGGCTTAGGGTTCCCCCTGGGAGGGGGGAGCCCTAAGCCTAGGGAGCCCCCGGGAGGGGAGCCCTAGGCTTAGGGTTCCCCCTGGGAGGGGGGAGCCCTAGGCCTAGGGAGCCCCAGCCCTGGGGAGCCCTAGGCTTAGGGTTCCCCCTGGGAGGGGGGAGCCCTAGGCCTAGGGAGCCCCAGCCCTGGGGAGCCCTAGGCTTAGGGTTCCCCCTGGGAGGGGGGAGCCCTAGGCCTAGGGAGCCCCAGCCCTGGGGAGCCCTAGGCTTAGGGCTCCCCCTGGGAGGGGGGAGCCCTAGGCCTAGGGAGCCCCCGGGAGGGGAGCCCTAGGCTTAGGGTTCCCCCTGGGAGGGCGGAGACCTAGGCCTAGGGAGCCCCAGCCCTGGGGAGCCCTAGGCTTAGGGTTCCCCCTGGGAGGGGGGAGCCCTAGGCCTAGGGAGCCCCAGCCCTGGGGAGCCCTAGGCTTAGGGTTCCGCCTGGGAGGGGGGAGCCCTAGGCCTAGGGAGCCCCCGGGAGGGGAGCCCTAGGCTTAGGGTTCCCCCTGGGAGGGGGGAGACCTAGGCCTAGGGAGCCCCAGCCCTGGGGAGCCCTAGGCTTAGGGTTCCCCCTGGGAGGGGGGAGCCCTAAGCCTAGGGAGCCCCCGGGAGGGGAGCCCTAGGCTTAGGGTTCCCCCTGGGAGGGGGGAGCCCTAGGCCTAGGGAGCCCCAGCCCTGGGGAGCCCTAGGCTTAGGGTTCCCCCTGGGAGGGGGGAGCCCTAGGCCTAGGGAGCCCCAGCCCTGGGGAGCCCTAGGCTTAGGGTTCCCCCTGGGAGGGGGGAGCCCTAGGCCTAGGGAGCCCCAGCCCTGGGGAGCCCTAGGCTTAGGGTTCCCCCTGGGAGGGGGGAGCCCTAGGCCTAGGGAGCCCCAGCCCTGGGGAGCCCTAGGCTTAGGGTTCCCCCTGGGAGGGGGGAGCCCTAGGCCTAGGGAGCCCCCGGGAGGGGAGCCCTAGGCTTAGGGGTCCCCCTGGGAGAGGGGAGCCCTAGGCCTAGGGAGCCCCAGCCCTGGGGAGCCCTAGGCTTAGGGTTCCCCCTTGGAGGGGGGAGCCCTAGGCCTAGGGAGCCCCCGGGAGGGGAGCCCTAGGCTTAGGGTTCCCCCTGGGAGGGGGGAGCCCTAGGCCTAGGGAGCCCCAGCCCTGGGGAGCCCTAGGCTTAGGGTTCCCCCTGGGAGGGGGGAGCCCTAGGCCTAGGGAGCCCCCGGGAGGGGAGCCCTAGGCTTAGGGTTCCCCCTGGGAGGGGGGAGCCCTAGGCCTAGGGAGCCCCCGGGAGGGGAGCCCTAGGCTTAGGGTTCCCCCTGGGAGGGGGGAGCCCTAGGCCTAGGGAGCCCCCGGGAGGGGAGCCCTAGGCTTAGGGTTCCCCCTGGGAGGGGGGAGCCCTAGGCCTAGGGAGCCCCCGGGAGGGGAGCCCTAGGCTTAGGTTTCCCCCTGGGAGGGGGGAGCCCTAGGCCTAGGGAGCCCCCGGGAGGGGAGCCCTAGGCTTAGGTTTCCCCCTGGGAGGGGGGAGCCCTAGGCCTAGGGAGCCCCCGGGAGGGGAGCCCTAGGCTTAGGTTTCCCCCTGGGAGGGGGGAGCCCTAGGCCTAGGGAGCCCCCGGGAGGGGAGCCCTAGGCTTAGGGTTCCCCCTGGGAGGGGGGAGCCCTAGGCCTAGGGAGCCCCCGCCCTGGGGAGCCCTAGGCTTAGGGTTCCCCCTGGGAGGGGGGAGCCCTAGGCCTAGGGAGCCCCCGCCCTGGGGAGCCCTAGGCTTAGGGTTCCCCCTGGGAGGGGGGAGCCCTAGGCCTAGGGAGCCCCCGCCCTGGGGAGCCCTAGGCTTAGGGTTCCCCCTGGGAGGGGGGAGCCCTAGGCCTAGGGAGCCCCCGCCCTGGGGAGCCCTAGGCTTAGGGTTCCCCCTGGGAGGGGGGAGCCCTAGGCCTAGGGAGCCCCCGCCCTGGGGAGCCCTAGGCTTAGGGTTCCCCCTGGGAGGGGGGAGCCCTAGGCCTAGGGAGCCCCCGCCCTGGGGAGCCCTAGGCTTAGGGTTCCCCCTGGGAGGGGGGAGCCCTAGGCCTAGGGAGCCCCCGCCCTGGGGAGCCCTAGGCTTAGGGTTCCCCCTGGGAGGGGGGAGCCCTAGGCCTAGGGAGCCCCCGCCCTGGGGAGCCCTAGGCTTAGGGTTCCCCCTGGGAGGGGGGAGCCCTAGGCCTAGGGAGCCCCCGCCCTGGGGAGCCCTAGGCTTAGGGTTCCCCCTGGGAGGGGGGAGCCCTAGGCCTAGGGAGCCCCCGCCCTGGGGAGCCCTAGGCTTAGGGTTCCCCCTGGGAGGGGGGAGCCCTAGGCCTAGGGAGCCCCCGCCCTGGGGAGCCCTAGGCTTAGGGTTCCCCCTGGGAGGGGGGAGCCCTAGGCCTAGGGAGCCCCCGCCCTGGGGAGCCCTAGGCTTAGGGTTCCCCCTGGGAGGGGGGAGCCCTAGGCCTAGGGAGCCCCCGCCCTGGGGAGCCCTAGGCTTAGGGTTCCCCCTGGGAGGGGGGAGCCCTAGGCCTAGGGAGCCCCCGCCCTGGGGAGCCCTAGGCTTAGGGTTCCCCCTGGGAGGGGGGAGCCCTAGGCCTAGGGAGCCCCCGCCCTGGGGAGCCCTAGGCTTAGGGTTCCCCCTGGGAGGGGGGAGCCCTAGGCCTAGGGAGCCCCCGCCCTGGGGAGCCCTAGGCTTAGGGTTCCCCCTGGGAGGGGGGAGCCCTAGGCCTAGGGAGCCCCCGCCCTGGGGAGCCCTAGGCTTAGGGTTCCCCCTGGGAGGGGGGAGCCCTAGGCCTAGGGAGCCCCCGCCCTGGGGAGCCCTAGGCTTAGGGTTCCCCCTGGGAGGGGGGAGCCCTAGGCCTAGGGAGCCCCCGCCCTGGGGAGCCCTAGGCTTAGGGTTCCCCCTGGGAGGGGGGAGCCCTAGGCCTAGGGAGCCCCCGCCCTGGGGAGCCCTAGGCTTAGGGTTCCCCCTGGGAGGGGGGAGCCCTAGGCCTAGGGAGCCCCCGCCCTGGGGAGCCCTAGGCTTAGGGTTCCCCCTGGGAGGGGGGAGCCCTAGGCCTAGGGAGCCCCCGCCCTGGGGAGCCCTAGGCTTAGGGTTCCCCCTGGGAGGGGGGAGCCCTAGGCCTAGGGAGCCCCCGCCCTGGGGAGCCCTAGGCTTAGGGTTCCCCCTGGGAGGGGGGAGCCCTAGGCCTAGGGAGCCCCCGCCCTGGGGAGCCCTAGGCTTAGGGTTCCCCCAGGGAGGGGGGAGCCCTAGGCCTAGGGAGCCCCCGCCCTGGGGAGCCCTAGGCTTAGGGTTCCCCCAGGGAGGGGGGAGCCCTAGGCCTAGGGAGCCCCCGCCCTGGGGAGCCCTAGGCTTAGGGTTCCCCCAGGGAGGGGGGAGCCCTAGGCCTAGGGAGCCCCCGCCCTGGGGAGCCCTAGGCTTAGGGTTCCCCCAGGGAGGGGGGAGCCCTAGGCCTAGGGAGCCCCCGCCCTGGGGAGCCCTAGGCTTAGGGTTCCCCCAGGGAGGGGGGAGCCCTAGGCCTAGGGAGCCCCCGCCCTGGGGAGCCCTAGGCTTAGGGTTCCCCCAGGGAGGGGGGAGCCCTAGGCCTAGGGAGCCCCCGCCCTGGGGAGCCCTAGGCTTAGGGTTCCCCCAGGGAGGGGGGAGCCCTAGGCCTAGGGAGCCCCCGCCCTGGGGAGCCCTAGGCTTAGGGTTCCCCCAGGGAGGGGGGAGCCCTAGGCCTAGGGAGCCCCCGCCCTGGGGAGCCCTAGGCTTAGGGTTCCCCCAGGGAGGGGGGAGCCCTAGGCCTAGGGAGCCCCCGCCCTGGGGAGCCCTAGGCTTAGGGTTCCCCCTGGGAGGGGGGAGCCCTAGGCCTAGGGAGCCCCCGCCCTGGGGAGCCCTAGGCTTAGGGTTCCCCCTGGGAGGGGGGAGCCCTAGGCCTAGGGAGCCCCCGCCCTGGGGAGCCCTAGGCTTAGGGTTCCCCCTGGGAGGGGGGAGCCCTAGGCCTAGGGAGCCCCCGCCCTGGGGAGCCCTAGGCTTAGGGTTCCCCCTGGGAGGGGGGAGCCCTAGGCCTAGGGAGCCCCCGCCCTGGGGAGCCCTAGGCTTAGGGTTCCCCCTGGGAGGGGGGAGCCCTAGGCCTAGGGAGCCCCCGCCCTGGGGAGCCCTAGGCTTAGGGTTCCCCCTGGGAGGGGGGAGCCCTAGGCCTAGGGAGCCCCCGCCCTGGGGAGCCCTAGGCTTAGGGTTCCCCCTGGGAGGGGGGAGCCCTAGGCCTAGGGAGCCCCCGCCCTGGGGAGCCCTAGGCTTAGGGTTCCCCCTGGGAGGGGGGAGCCCTAGGCCTAGGGAGCCCCCGCCCTGGGGAGCCCTAGGCTTAGGGTTCCCCCTGGGAGGGGGGAGCCCTAGGCCTAGGGAGCCCCCGCCCTGGGGAGCCCTAGGCTTAGGGTTCCCCCTGGGAGGGGGGAGCCCTAGGCCTAGGGAGCCCCCGCCCTGGGGAGCCCTAGGCTTAGGGTTCCCCCTGGGAGGGGGGAGCCCTAGGCCTAGGGAGCCCCCGCCCTGGGGAGCCCTAGGCTTAGGGTTCCCCCTGGGAGGGGGGAGCCCTAGGCCTAGGGAGCCCCCGCCCTGGGGAGCCCTAGGCTTAGGGTTCCCCCTGGGAGGGGGGAGCCCTAGGCCTAGGGAGCCCCCGCCCTGGGGAGCCCTAGGCTTAGGGTTCCCCCTGGGAGGGGGGAGCCCTAGGCCTAGGGAGCCCCCGCCCTGGGGAGCCCTAGGCTTAGGGTTCCCCCTGGGAGGGGGGAGCCCTAGGCCTAGGGAGCCCCCGCCCTGGGGAGCCCTAGGCTTAGGGTTCCCCCTGGGAGGGGGGAGCCCTAGGCCTAGGGAGCCCCCGCCCTGGGGAGCCCTAGGCTTAGGGTTCCCCCTGGGAGGGGGGAGCCCTAGGCCTAGGGAGCCCCCGCCCTGGGGAGCCCTAGGCTTAGGGTTCCCCCTGGGAGGGGGGAGCCCTAGGCCTAGGGAGCCCCCGCCCTGGGGAGCCCTAGGCTTAGGGTTCCCCCTGGGAGGGGGGAGCCCTAGGCCTAGGGAGCCCCCGCCCTGGGGAGCCCTAGGCTTAGGGTTCCCCCTGGGAGGGGGGAGCCCTAGGCCTAGGGAGCCCCCGCCCTGGGGAGCCCTAGGCTTAGGGTTCCCCCTGGGAGGGGGGAGCCCTAGGCCTAGGGAGCCCCCGCCCTGGGGAGCCCTAGGCTTAGGGTTCCCCCTGGGAGGGGGGAGCCCTAGGCCTAGGGAGCCCCCGCCCTGGGGAGCCCTAGGCTTAGGGTTCCCCCTGGGAGGGGGGAGCCCTAGGCCTAGGGAGCCCCCGCCCTGGGGAGCCCTAGGCTTAGGGTTCCCCCTGGGAGGGGGGAGCCCTAGGCCTAGGGAGCCCCCGCCCTGGGGAGCCCTAGGCTTAGGGTTCCCCCTGGGAGGGGGGAGCCCTAGGCCTAGGGAGCCCCCGCCCTGGGGAGCCCTAGGCTTAGGGTTCCCCCTGGGAGGGGGGAGCCCTAGGCCTAGGGAGCCCCCGCCCTGGGGAGCCCTAGGCTTAGGGTTCCCCCTGGGAGGGGGGAGCCCTAGGCCTAGGGAGCCCCCGCCCTGGGGAGCCCTAGGCTTAGGGTTCCCCCTGGGAGGGGGGAGCCCTAGGCCTAGGGAGCCCCCGCCCTGGGGAGCCCTAGGCTTAGGGTTCCCCCTGGGAGGGGGGAGCCCTAGGCCTAGGGAGCCCCCGCCCTGGGGAGCCCTAGGCTTAGGGTTCCCCCTGGGAGGGGGGAGCCCTAGGCCTAGGGAGCCCCCGCCCTGGGGAGCCCTAGGCTTAGGGTTCCCCCGGGGAGGGGGGAGCCCTAGGCCTAGGGAGCCCCCGCCCTGGGGAGCCCTAGGCTTAGGGTTCCCCCGGGGAGGGGGGAGCCCTAGGCCTAGGGAGCCCCCGCCCTGGGGAGCCCTAGGCTTAGGGTTCCCCCGGGGAGGGGGGAGCCCTAGGCCTAGGGAGCCCCCGCCCTGGGGAGCCCTAGGCTTAGGGTTCCCCCGGGGAGGGGGGAGCCCTAGGCCTAGGGAGCCCCCGCCCTGGGGAGCCCTAGGCTTAGGGTTCCCCCGGGGAGGGGGGAGCCCTAGGCCTAGGGAGCCCCCGCCCTGGGGAGCCCTAGGCTTAGGGTTCCCCCGGGGAGGGGGGAGCCCTAGGCCTAGGGAGCCCCCGCCCTGGGGAGCCCTAGGCTTAGGGTTCCCCCGGGGAGGGGGGAGCCCTAGGCCTAGGGAGCCCCCGCCCTGGGGAGCCCTAGGCTTAGGGTTCCCCCGGGGAGGGGGGGAGCCCTAGGCCTAGGGAGCCCCCGCCCTGGGGAGCCCTAGGCTTAGGGTTCCCCCGGGGAGGGGGGGAGCCCTAGGCCTAGGGAGCCCCCGCCCTGGGGAGCCCTAGGCTTAGGGTTCCCCCGGGGAGGGGGGGAGCCCTAGGCCTAGGGAGCCCCCGCCCTGGGGAGCCCTAGGCTTAGGGTTCCCCCGGGGAGGGGGGAGCCCTAGGCCTAGGGAGCCCCAGCCCGGGGGAGCCCTAGGCGCAGGGTCCCCCCGGGGAGGGGGGAGCCCTAGGCCTAGGGAGCCCCAGCCCGGGGGAGCCCTAGGCGCAGGGTCCCCCCGGGGAGGGGGGAGCCCTAGGCCTAGGGAGCCCCAGCCCGGGGGAGCCCTAGGCGCAGGGTCCCCCCGGGGAGGGGGGAGCCCTAGGCCTAGGGAGCCCCAGCCCGGGGGAGCCCTAGGCGCAGGGTCCCCCCGGGGAGGGGGGAGCCCTAGGCCTAGGGAGACCCAGCCCGGGGGAGCCCTAGGCGCAGGGTCCCCCCGGGGAGGGGGGAGCCCTAGGCCTAGGGAGACCCAGCCCGGGGGAGCCCTAGGCGCAGGGTCCCCCCGGGGAGGGGGGAGCCCTAGGCCTAGGGAGACCCAGCCCGGGGGAGCCCTAGGCGCAGGGTCCCCCCGGGGAGGGGGGAGCCCTAGGCCTAGGGAGACCCAGCCCGGGGGAGCCCTAGGCGCAGGGTCCCCCCGGGGAGGGGGGAGCCCTAGGCCTAGGGAGACCCAGCCCGGGGGAGCCCTAGGGGCAGGGTCCCCCCGGGGAGGGGGGAGCCCTAGGCCTAGGGAGACCCAGCCCGGGGGAGCCCTAGGCGCAGGGTCCCCCCGGGGAGGGGGGAGCCCTAGGCCTAGGGAGACCCAGCCCGGGGGAGCCCTAGGCGCAGGGTCCCCCCGGGGAGGGGGGAGCCCTAGGCCTAGGGAGACCCAGCCCGGGGGAGCCCTAGGCGCAGGGTCCCCCCGGGGAGGGGGGAGCCCTAGGCCTAGGGAGACCCAGCCCGGGGGAGCCCTAGGCGCAGGGTCCCCCCGGGGAGGGGGGAGCCCTAGGCCTAGGGAGACCCAGCCCGGGGGAGCCCTAGGCGCAGGGTCCCCCCGGGGAGGGGGGAGCCCTAGGCCTAGGGAGACCCAGCCCGGGGGAGCCCTAGGCGCAGGGTCCCCCCGGGGAGGGGGGAGCCCTAGGCCTAGGGAGACCCAGCCCGGGGGAGCCCTAGGCGCAGGGTCCCCCCGGGGAGGGGGGAGCCCTAGGCCTAGGGAGACCCAGCCCGGGGGAGCCCTAGGCGCAGGGTCCCCCCGGGGAGGGGGGAGCCCTAGGCCTAGGGAGACCCAGCCCGGGGGAGCCCTAGGCGCAGGGTCCCCCCGGGGAGGGGGGAGCCCTAGGCCTAGGGAGACCCAGCCCGGGGGAGCCCTAGGCGCAGGGTCCCCCCGGGGAGGGGGGAGCCCTAGGCCTAGGGAGACCCAGCCCGGGGGAGCCCTAGGCGCAGGGTCCCCCCGGGGAGGGGGGAGCCCTAGGCCTAGGGAGACCCAGCCCGGGGGAGCCCTAGGCGCAGGGTCCCCCCGGGGAGGGGGGAGCCCTAGGCCTAGGGAGACCCAGCCCGGGGGAGCCCTAGGCGCAGGGTCCCCCCGGGGAGGGGGGAGCCCTAGGCCTAGGGAGACCCAGCCCGGGGGAGCCCTAGGCGCAGGGTCCCCCCGGGGAGGGGGGAGCCCTAGGCCTAGGGAGACCCAGCCCGGGGGAGCCCTAGGCGCAGGGTCCCCCCGGGGAGGGGGGAGCCCTAGGCCTAGGGAGACCCAGCCCGGGGGAGCCCTAGGCGCAGGGTCCCCCCGGGGAGGGGGGAGCCCTAGGCCTAGGGAGACCCAGCCCGGGGGAGCCCTAGGCGCAGGGTCCCCCCGGGGAGGGGGGAGCCCTAGGCCTAGGGAGACCCAGCCCGGGGGAGCCCTAGGCGCAGGGTTCCCCCGGGGAGGGGGGAGCCCTAGGCCTAGGGAGCCCCAGCCCGGGGGAGCCCTAGGCGCAGGGTTCCCCCGGGGAGGGGGGAGCCCTAGGCCTAGGGAGCCCCCGGGAGGGGAGCCCTAGGCTTAGGGTTCCCCCTGGGAGGGGGGAGCCCTAGGCCTAGGGAGCCCCAGCCCTGGGGAGCCCTAGGTTTAGGGTTCCCCCTGGGAGGGGGGAGCCCTAGGCCTAGGGAGCCCCCGGGAGGGGAGCCCTAGGCTTAGGGTTCCCCCTGGGAGGGGGGAGCCCTAGGCCTAGGGAGCCCCCGGGAGGGGAGCCCTAGGCTTAGGGTTCCCGCTGGGAGGGGGGAGCCCTAGGCCTAGGGAGCCCCAGCCCTGGGGAGCCCTAGGCTTAGGGTTCCCCCTGGGAGGGGGGAGCCCTAGGCCTAGGGAGCCCCAGCCCTGGGGAGCCCTAGGCTTAGGGTTCCCCCTGGGAGGGGGGAGCCCTAGGCCTAGGGAGCCCCAGCCCTGTGGAGCCCTAGGCTTAGGGTTCCCCCTGGGAGGGGGGAGCCCTAGGCCTAGGGAGCCCCAGCCCTGGGGAGCCCTAGGTTTAGGGTTCCCCCTGGGAGGGGGGAGCCCTAGGCCTAGGGAGCCCCCGGGAGGGGAGCCCTAGGCATAGGGTTCCCCCTGGGCGGGGGGAGCCCTAGGCCTAGGGAGCCCCCGGGAGGGGAGCCCTAGGCTTAGGGTTCCCCCTGGGAGGGGGGTGCCCTAGGCCTAGGGAGCCCCAGCCCTGGGGAGCCCTAGGCTTAGGGTTCCCCCTGGGAGGGGGGAGCCCTAGGCCTAGGGAGCCCCCGGGAGGGGAGCCCTAGGCTTAGGGTTCCCCCTGGGAGGGGGGAGCCCTAGGCCTAGGGAGCCCCCGGGAGGGGAGCCCTAGGCTTAGGGTTCCCCCTGGGAGGGGGGAGCCTTAGGCCTAGGGAGCCCCAGCCCTGGGGAGCGTTAGGCTTAGGGTTCCCCCTGGGAGGGGGGAGCCCTAGGCCTAGGGAGCCCCAGCCCTGGGGAGCCCTAGGCTTAGGGTTCCCCCTGGGAGGGGGGAGTCCTAGGCCTAGGGAGCCCCCGGGAGGGGAGCCCTAGGCTTAGGGTTCCCCCTGGGAGGGGGGAGCCCTAGGCCTAGGGAGCCCCAGCCCTGGGGAGCCCTAGGCTTAGGGTTCCCCCTGGGAGGGGGGAGCCCTAGGCCTAGGGAGCCCGAGCCCTGGGGAGCCCTAGGCTTAGGGTTCCCCCTGGGAGGGGGGAGCCCTAGGCCTAGGGAGCCCCAGCCCTGGGGAGCCCTAGGCTTAGGGTTCCCCCTGGGAGGGGGGAGCCCTAGGCCTAGGGAGCCCCAGCCCTGGGGAGCCCTAGGCTTAGGGTTCCCCCTGGGAGGGGGGAGCCCTAGGCCTAGGGAGCCCCCGGGAGGGGAGCCCTAGGCTTAAGGTTCCCCCTGGGAGGGGGGAGCCCTAGGCCTAGGGAGCCCCAGCCCTGGTGAGCCCTAGGCTTAGGGTTCCCCCTGGGAGGGGGGAGCCCTAGGCCTAGGGAGCCCCCGGGAGGGGAGCCCTAGGCTTAGGGTTCCCCCTGGGAGGGGGGAGCCCTAGGCCTAGGGAGCCCCAGCCCTGGGGAGCCCTAGGCTTAGGGTTCCCCCTGGGAGGGGGGAGCCCTAGGCCTAGGGAGCCCCCGGGAGGGGAGCCCTAGGCTTAGGGTTCCCCCTGGGAGGGGGGAGCCCTAGGCCTAGGGAGCCCCAGCCCTGGGGAGCCCTAGGCTTAGGGCTCCCCCTGGGAGGGGGGAGCCCTAGGCCTAGGGAGCCCCCGGGAGGGGAGCCCTAGGCTTAGGGTTCCCCCTGGGAGGGCGGAGACCTAGGCCTAGGGAGCCCCAGCCCTGGGGAGCCCTAGGCTTAGGGTTCCCCCTGGGAGGGGGGAGCCCTAGGCCTAGGGAGCCCCAGCCCTGGGGAGCCCTAGGCTTAGGGTTCCGCCTGGGAGGGGGGAGCCCTAGGCCTAGGGAGCCCCCGGGAGGGGAGCCCTAGGCTTAGGGTTCCCCCTGGGAGGGGGGAGACCTAGGCCTAGGGAGCCCCAGCCCTGGGGAGCCCTAGGCTTAGGGTTCCCCCTGGGAGGGGGGAGCCCTAAGCCTAGGGAGCCCCCGGGAGGGGAGCCCTAGGCTTAGGGTTCCCCCTGGGAGGGGGGAGCCCTAGGCCTAGGGAGCCCCAGCCCTGGGGAGCCCTAGGCTTAGGGTTCCCCCTGGGAGGGGGGAGCCCTAGGCCTAGGGAGCCCCAGCCCTGGGGAGCCCTAGGCTTAGGGTTCCCCCTGGGAGGGGGGAGCCCTAGGCCTAGGGAGCCCCAGCCCTGGGGAGCCCTAGGCTTAGGGTTCCCCCTGGGAGGGGGGAGCCCTAGGCCTAGGGAGCCCCAGCCCTGGGGAGCCCTAGGCTTAGGGTTCCCCCTGGGAGGGGGGAGCCCTAGGCCTAGGGAGCCCCCGGGAGGGGAGCCCTAGGCTTAGGGGTCCCCCTGGGAGAGGGGAGCCCTAGGCCTAGGGAGCCCCAGCCCTGGGGAGCCCTAGGCTTAGGGTTCCCCCTTGGAGGGGGGAGCCCTAGGCCTAGGGAGCCCCCGGGAGGGGAGCCCTAGGCTTAGGGTTCCCCCTGGGAGGGGGGAGCCCTAGGCCTAGGGAGCCCCCGGGAGGGGAGCCCTAGGCTTAGGGTTCCCCCTGGGAGGGGGGAGCCCTAGGCCTAGGGAGCCCCCGGGAGGGGAGCCCTAGGCTTAGGGTTCCCCCTGGGAGGGGGGAGCCCTAGGCCTAGGGAGCCCCCGGGAGGGGAGCCCTAGGCTTAGGGTTCCCCCTGGGAGGGGGGAGCCCTAGGCCTAGGGAGCCCCCGGGAGGGGAGCCCTAGGCTTAGGGTTCCCCCTGGGAGGGGGGAGCCCTAGGCCTAGGGAGCCCCCGGGAGGGGAGCCCTAGGCTTAGGGTTCCCCCTGGGAGGGGGGAGCCCTAGGCCTAGGGAGCCCCCGGGAGGGGAGCCCTAGGCTTAGGGTTCCCCCTGGGAGGGGGGAGCCCTAGGCCTAGGGAGCCCCCGCCCTGGGGAGCCCTAGGCTTAGGGTTCCCCCTGGGAGGGGGGAGCCCTAGGCCTAGGGAGCCCCCGCCCTGGGGAGCCCTAGGCTTAGGGTTCCCCCTGGGAGGGGGGAGCCCTAGGCCTAGGGAGCCCCCGCCCTGGGGAGCCCTAGGCTTAGGGTTCCCCCTGGGAGGGGGGAGCCCTAGGCCTAGGGAGCCCCCGCCCTGGGGAGCCCTAGGCTTAGGGTTCCCCCTGGGAGGGGGGAGCCCTAGGCCTAGGGAGCCCCCGCCCTGGGGAGCCCTAGGCTTAGGGTTCCCCCTGGGAGGGGGGAGCCCTAGGCCTAGGGAGCCCCCGCCCTGGGGAGCCCTAGGCTTAGGGTTCCCCCTGGGAGGGGGGAGCCCTAGGCCTAGGGAGCCCCCGCCCTGGGGAGCCCTAGGCTTAGGGTTCCCCCTGGGAGGGGGGAGCCCTAGGCCTAGGGAGCCCCCGCCCTGGGGAGCCCTAGGCTTAGGGTTCCCCCTGGGAGGGGGGAGCCCTAGGCCTAGGGAGCCCCCGCCCTGGGGAGCCCTAGGCTTAGGGTTCCCCCTGGGAGGGGGGAGCCCTAGGCCTAGGGAGCCCCCGCCCTGGGGAGCCCTAGGCTTAGGGTTCCCCCTGGGAGGGGGGAGCCCTAGGCCTAGGGAGCCCCCGCCCTGGGGAGCCCTAGGCTTAGGGTTCCCCCTGGGAGGGGGGAGCCCTAGGCCTAGGGAGCCCCCGCCCTGGGGAGCCCTAGGCTTAGGGTTCCCCCTGGGAGGGGGGAGCCCTAGGCCTAGGGAGCCCCCGCCCTGGGGAGCCCTAGGCTTAGGGTTCCCCCTGGGAGGGGGGAGCCCTAGGCCTAGGGAGCCCCCGCCCTGGGGAGCCCTAGGCTTAGGGTTCCCCCTGGGAGGGGGGAGCCCTAGGCCTAGGGAGCCCCCGCCCTGGGGAGCCCTAGGCTTAGGGTTCCCCCTGGGAGGGGGGAGCCCTAGGCCTAGGGAGCCCCCGCCCTGGGGAGCCCTAGGCTTAGGGTTCCCCCAGGGAGGGGGGAGCCCTAGGCCTAGGGAGCCCCCGCCCTGGGGAGCCCTAGGCTTAGGGTTCCCCCAGGGAGGGGGGAGCCCTAGGCCTAGGGAGCCCCCGCCCTGGGGAGCCCTAGGCTTAGGGTTCCCCCAGGGAGGGGGGAGCCCTAGGCCTAGGGAGCCCCCGCCCTGGGGAGCCCTAGGCTTAGGGTTCCCCCAGGGAGGGGGGAGCCCTAGGCCTAGGGAGCCCCCGCCCTGGGGAGCCCTAGGCTTAGGGTTCCCCCAGGGAGGGGGGAGCCCTAGGCCTAGGGAGCCCCCGCCCTGGGGAGCCCTAGGCTTAGGGTTCCCCCAGGGAGGGGGGAGCCCTAGGCCTAGGGAGCCCCCGCCCTGGGGAGCCCTAGGCTTAGGGTTCCCCCAGGGAGGGGGGAGCCCTAGGCCTAGGGAGCCCCCGCCCTGGGGAGCCCTAGGCTTAGGGTTCCCCCAGGGAGGGGGGAGCCCTAGGCCTAGGGAGCCCCCGCCCTGGGGAGCCCTAGGCTTAGGGTTCCCCCAGGGAGGGGGGAGCCCTAGGCCTAGGGAGCCCCCGCCCTGGGGAGCCCTAGGCTTAGGGTTCCCCCAGGGAGGGGGGAGCCCTAGGCCTAGGGAGCCCCCGCCCTGGGGAGCCCTAGGCTTAGGGTTCCCCCAGGGAGGGGGGAGCCCTAGGCCTAGGGAGCCCCCGCCCTGGGGAGCCCTAGGCTTAGGGTTCCCCCAGGGAGGGGGGAGCCCTAGGCCTAGGGAGCCCCCGCCCTGGGGAGCCCTAGGCTTAGGGTTCCCCCAGGGAGGGGGGAGCCCTAGGCCTAGGGAGCCCCCGCCCTGGGGAGCCCTAGGCTTAGGGTTCCCCCAGGGAGGGGGGAGCCCTAGGCCTAGGGAGCCCCCGCCCTGGGGAGCCCTAGGCTTAGGGTTCCCCCTGGGAGGGGGGAGCCCTAGGCCTAGGGAGCCCCCGCCCTGGGGAGCCCTAGGCTTAGGGTTCCCCCTGGGAGGGGGGAGCCCTAGGCCTAGGGAGCCCCCGCCCTGGGGAGCCCTAGGCTTAGGGTTCCCCCTGGGAGGGGGGAGCCCTAGGCCTAGGGAGCCCCCGCCCTGGGGAGCCCTAGGCTTAGGGTTCCCCCTGGGAGGGGGGAGCCCTAGGCCTAGGGAGCCCCCGCCCTGGGGAGCCCTAGGCTTAGGGTTCCCCCTGGGAGGGGGGAGCCCTAGGCCTAGGGAGCCCCCGCCCTGGGGAGCCCTAGGCTTAGGGTTCCCCCTGGGAGGGGGGAGCCCTAGGCCTAGGGAGCCCCCGCCCTGGGGAGCCCTAGGCTTAGGGTTCCCCCTGGGAGGGGGGAGCCCTAGGCCTAGGGAGCCCCCGCCCTGGGGAGCCCTAGGCTTAGGGTTCCCCCTGGGAGGGGGGAGCCCTAGGCCTAGGGAGCCCCCGCCCTGGGGAGCCCTAGGCTTAGGGTTCCCCCTGGGAGGGGGGAGCCCTAGGCCTAGGGAGCCCCCGCCCTGGGGAGCCCTAGGCTTAGGGTTCCCCCTGGGAGGGGGGAGCCCTAGGCCTAGGGAGCCCCCGCCCTGGGGAGCCCTAGGCTTAGGGTTCCCCCTGGGAGGGGGGAGCCCTAGGCCTAGGGAGCCCCCGCCCTGGGGAGCCCTAGGCTTAGGGTTCCCCCTGGGAGGGGGGAGCCCTAGGCCTAGGGAGCCCCCGCCCTGGGGAGCCCTAGGCTTAGGGTTCCCCCTGGGAGGGGGGAGCCCTAGGCCTAGGGAGCCCCCGCCCTGGGGAGCCCTAGGCTTAGGGTTCCCCCTGGGAGGGGGGAGCCCTAGGCCTAGGGAGCCCCCGCCCTGGGGAGCCCTAGGCTTAGGGTTCCCCCTGGGAGGGGGGAGCCCTAGGCCTAGGGAGCCCCCGCCCTGGGGAGCCCTAGGCTTAGGGTTCCCCCTGGGAGGGGGGAGCCCTAGGCCTAGGGAGCCCCCGCCCTGGGGAGCCCTAGGCTTAGGGTTCCCCCTGGGAGGGGGGAGCCCTAGGCCTAGGGAGCCCCCGCCCTGGGGAGCCCTAGGCTTAGGGTTCCCCCCGGGGAGGGGGGAGCCCTAGGCCTAGGGAGCCCCCGCCCTGGGGAGCCCTAGGCTTAGGGTTCCCCCTGGGAGGGGGGGAGCCCTAGGCCTAGGGAGCCCCCGCCCTGGGGAGCCCTAGGCTTAGGGTTCCCCCTGGGAGGGGGGAGCCCTAGGCCTAGGGAGCCCCCGCCCTGGGGAGCCCTAGGCTTAGGGTTCCCCCGGGGAGGGGGGAGCCCTAGGCCTAGGGAGCCCCCGCCCTGGGGAGCCCTAGGCTTAGGGTTCCCCCGGGGAGGGGGGAGCCCTAGGCCTAGGGAGCCCCCGCCCTGGGGAGCCCTAGGCTTAGGGTTCCCCCGGGGAGGGGGGGAGCCCTAGGCCTAGGGAGCCCCCGCCCTGGGGAGCCCTAGGCTTAGGGTTCCCCCGGGGAGGGGGGGAGCCCTAGGCCTAGGGAGCCCCCGCCCTGGGGAGCCCTAGGCTTAGGGTTCCCCCGGGGAGGGGGGGAGCCCTAGGCCTAGGGAGCCCCCGCCCTGGGAGCCCTAGGCTTAGGGTTCCCCCGGGGAGGGGGGAGCCCTAGGCCTAGGGAGCCCCCGCCCTGGGGAGCCCTAGGCTTAGGGTTCCCCCGGGGAGGGGGGGAGCCCTAGGCCTAGGGAGCCCCCGCCCTGGGGAGCCCTAGGCTTAGGGTTCCCCCGGGGAGGGGGGGAGCCCTAGGCCTAGGGAGCCCCCGCCCTGGGGAGCCCTAGGCTTAGGGTTCCCCCGGGGAGGGGGGGAGCCCTAGGCCTAGGGAGCCCCGCCCTGGGGAGCCCTAGGCTTAGGGTTCCCCGGGGAGGGGGGAGCCCTAGGCCTAGGGAGCCCCCGCCTGGGGAGCCCTAGGCTTAGGGTTCCCCCGGGGAGGGGGGGAGCCCTAGGCCTAGGGAGCCCCCGCCCTGGGGAGCCCTAGGCTTAGGGTTCCCCCGGGGAGGGGGGGAGCCCTAGGCCTAGGGAGCCCCCGCCCTGGGGAGCCCTAGGCTTAGGGTTCCCCCGGGGAGGGGGGAGCCCTAGGCCTAGGGAGCCCCCGCCCTGGGGAGCCCTAGGCTTAGGGTTCCCCCGGGGAGGGGGGGAGCCGAGCCCCCGCCCTGGGGAGCCCTAGGCTTAGGGTTCCCCCGGGGAGGGGGGGAGCCCTAGGCCTAGGGAGCCCCCGCCCTGGGGAGCCCTAGGCTTAGGGTTCCCCCGGGGAGGGGGGGAGCCCTAGGCCTAGGGAGCCCCCGCCCTGGGGAGCCCTAGGCTTAGGGTTCCCCCGGGGAGGGGGGGAGCCCTAGGCCTAGGGAGCCCCCGCCCTGGGGAGCCCTAGGCTTAGGGTTCCCCCGGGGAGGGGGGGAGCCCTAGGCCTAGGGAGCCCCCGCCCTGGGGAGCCCTAGGCTTAGGGTTCCCCCGGGGAGGGGGGGAGCCCTAGGCCTAGGGAGCCCCCGCCCTGGGGAGCCCTAGGCTTAGGGTTCCCCCGGGGAGGGGGGGAGCCCTAGGCCTAGGGAGCCCCCGCCCTGGGGAGCCCTAGGCTTAGGGTTCCCCCGGGGAGGGGGGGAGCCCTAGGCCTAGGGAGCCCCCGCCCTGGGGAGCCCTAGGCTTAGGGTTCCCCCGGGGAGGGGGGGAGCCCTAGGCCTAGGGAGCCCCCGCCCTGGGGAGCCCTAGGCTTAGGGTTCCCCCGGGGAGGGGGGGAGCCCTAGGCCTAGGGAGCCCCCGCCCTGGGGAGCCCTAGGCTTAGGGTTCCCCCGGGGAGGGGGGGAGCCCTAGGCCTAGGGAGCCCCCGCCCTGGGGAGCCCTAGGCTTAGGGTTCCCCCGGGGAGGGGGGGAGCCCTAGGCCTAGGGAGCCCCCGCCCTGGGGAGCCCTAGGCTTAGGGTTCCCCCGGGGAGGGGGGGAGCCCTAGGCCTAGGGAGCCCCCGCCCTGGGGAGCCCTAGGCTTAGGGTTCCCCCGGGGAGGGGGGGAGCCCTAGGCCTAGGGAGCCCCCGCCCTGGGGAGCCCTAGGCTTAGGGTTCCCCCGGGGAGGGGGGGAGCCCTAGGCCTAGGGAGCCCCCGCCCTGGGGAGCCCTAGGCTTAGGGTTCCCCCGGGGAGGGGGGGAGCCCTAGGCCTAGGGAGCCCCCGCCCTGGGGAGCCCTAGGCTTAGGGTTCCCCCGGGGAGGGGGGGAGCCCTAGGCCTAGGGAGCCCCCGCCCTGGGGAGCCCTAGGCTTAGGGTTCCCCCGGGGAGGGGGGGAGCCCTAGGCCTAGGGAGCCCCCGCCCTGGGGAGCCCTAGGCTTAGGGTTCCCCCGGGGAGGGGGGGAGCCCTAGGCCTAGGGAGCCCCCGCCCTGGGGAGCCCTAGGCTTAGGGTTCCCCCGGGGAGGGGGGGAGCCCTAGGCCTAGGGAGCCCCCGCCCTGGGGAGCCCTAGGCTTAGGGTTCCCCCGGGGAGGGGGGGAGCCCTAGGCCTAGGGAGCCCCCGCCCTGGGGAGCCCTAGGCTTAGGGTTCCCCCGGGGAGGGGGGGAGCCCTAGGCCTAGGGAGCCCCCGCCCTGGGGAGCCCTAGGCTTAGGGTTCCCCCGGGGAGGGGGGGAGCCCTAGGCCTAGGGAGCCCCCGCCCTGGGGAGCCCTAGGCTTAGGGTTCCCCCGGGGAGGGGGGGAGCCCTAGGCCTAGGGAGCCCCCGCCCTGGGGAGCCCTAGGCTTAGGGTTCCCCCGGGGAGGGGGGGAGCCCTAGGCCTAGGGAGCCCCCGCCCTGGGGAGCCCTAGGCTTAGGGTTCCCCCGGGGAGGGGGGGAGCCCTAGGCCTAGGGAGCCCCCGCCCTGGGGAGCCCTAGGCTTAGGGTTCCCCCGGGGAGGGGGGGAGCCCTAGGCCTAGGGAGCCCCCGCCCTGGGGAGCCCTAGGCTTAGGGTTCCCCCGGGGAGGGGGGGAGCCCTAGGCCTAGGGAGCCCCCGCCCTGGGGAGCCCTAGGCTTAGGGTTCCCCCGGGGAGGGGGGGAGCCCTAGGCCTAGGGAGCCCCCGCCCTGGGGAGCCCTAGGCTTAGGGTTCCCCCGGGGAGGGGGGGAGCCCTAGGCCTAGGGAGCCCCCGCCCTGGGGAGCCCTAGGCTTAGGGTTCCCCCGGGGAGGGGGGGAGCCCTAGGCCTAGGGAGCCCCCGCCCTGGGGAGCCCTAGGCTTAGGGTTCCCCCGGGGAGGGGGGGAGCCCTAGGCCTAGGGAGCCCCCGCCCTGGGGAGCCCTAGGCTTAGGGTTCCCCCGGGGAGGGGGGGAGCCCTAGGCCTAGGGAGCCCCCGCCCTGGGGAGCCCTAGGCTTAGGGTTCCCCCGGGGAGGGGGGGAGCCCTAGGCCTAGGGAGCCCCCGCCCTGGGGAGCCCTAGGCTTAGGGTTCCCCCGGGGAGGGGGGGAGCCCTAGGCCTAGGGAGCCCCCGCCCTGGGGAGCCCTAGGCTTAGGGTTCCCCCGGGGAGGGGGGGAGCCCTAGGCCTAGGGAGCCCCCGCCCTGGGGAGCCCTAGGCTTAGGGTTCCCCCGGGGAGGGGGGGAGCCCTAGGCCTAGGGAGCCCCCGCCCTGGGGAGCCCTAGGCTTAGGGTTCCCCCGGGGAGGGGGGGAGCCCTAGGCCTAGGGAGCCCCCGCCCTGGGGAGCCCTAGGCTTAGGGTTCCCCCGGGGAGGGGGGGAGCCCTAGGCCTAGGGAGCCCCCGCCCTGGGGAGCCCTAGGCTTAGGGTTCCCCCGGGGAGGGGGGGAGCCCTAGGCCTAGGGAGCCCCCGCCCTGGGGAGCCCTAGGCTTAGGGTTCCCCCGGGGAGGGGGGGAGCCCTAGGCCTAGGGAGCCCCCGCCCTGGGGAGCCCTAGGCTTAGGGTTCCCCCGGGGAGGGGGGGAGCCCTAGGCCTAGGGAGCCCCCGCCCTGGGGAGCCCTAGGCTTAGGGTTCCCCCGGGGAGGGGGGGAGCCCTAGGCCTAGGGAGCCCCCGCCCTGGGGAGCCCTAGGCTTAGGGTTCCCCCGGGGAGGGGGGGAGCCCTAGGCCTAGGGAGCCCCCGCCCTGGGGAGCCCTAGGCTTAGGGTTCCCCCGGGGAGGGGGGGAGCCCTAGGCCTAGGGAGCCCCCGCCCTGGGGAGCCCTAGGCTTAGGGTTCCCCCGGGGAGGGGGGGAGCCCTAGGCCTAGGGAGCCCCCGCCCTGGGGAGCCCTAGGCTTAGGGTTCCCCCGGGGAGGGGGGGAGCCCTAGGCCTAGGGAGCCCCCGCCCTGGGGAGCCCTAGGCTTAGGGTTCCCCCGGGGAGGGGGGGAGCCCTAGGCCTAGGGAGCCCCCGCCCTGGGGAGCCCTAGGCTTAGGGTTCCCCCGGGGAGGGGGGGAGCCCTAGGCCTAGGGAGCCCCCGCCCTGGGGAGCCCTAGGCTTAGGGTTCCCCCGGGGAGGGGGGGAGCCCTAGGCCTAGGGAGCCCCCGCCCTGGGGAGCCCTAGGCTTAGGGTTCCCCCGGGGAGGGGGGGAGCCCTAGGCCTAGGGAGCCCCCGCCCTGGGGAGCCCTAGGCTTAGGGTTCCCCCGGGGAGGGGGGGAGCCCTAGGCCTAGGGAGCCCCCGCCCTGGGGAGCCCTAGGCTTAGGGTTCCCCCGGGGAGGGGGGGAGCCCTAGGCCTAGGGAGCCCCCGCCCGGGGGAGCCCTAGGCTTAGGGTTCCCCCGGGGAGGGGGGGAGCCCTAGGCCTAGGGAGCCCCCGCCCGGGGGAGCCCTAGGCTTAGGGTTCCCCCGGGGAGGGGGGGAGCCCTAGGCCTAGGGAGCCCCCGCCCGGGGGAGCCCTAGGCTTAGGGTTCCCCCGGGGAGGGGGGGAGCCCTAGGCCTAGGGAGCCCCCGCCCGGGGGAGCCCTAGGCTTAGGGTTCCCCCGGGGAGGGGGGGAGCCCTAGGCCTAGGGAGCCCCCGCCCGGGGGAGCCCTAGGCTTAGGGTTCCCCCGGGGAGGGGGGGAGCCCTAGGCCTAGGGAGCCCCCGCCCGGGGGAGCCCTAGGCTTAGGGTTCCCCCGGGGAGGGGGGGAGCCCTAGGCCTAGGGAGCCCCCGCCCGGGGGAGCCCTAGGCTTAGGGTTCCCCCGGGGAGGGGGGGAGCCCTAGGCCTAGGGAGCCCCCGCCCGGGGGAGCCCTAGGCTTAGGGTTCCCCCGGGGAGGGGGGGAGCCCTAGGCCTAGGGAGCCCCCGCCCGGGGGAGCCCTAGGCTTAGGGTTCCCCCGGGGAGGGGGGGAGCCCTAGGCCTAGGGAGCCCCCGCCCGGGGGAGCCCTAGGCTTAGGGTTCCCCCGGGGAGGGGGGGAGCCCTAGGCCTAGGGAGCCCCCGCCCGGGGGAGCCCTAGGCTTAGGGTTCCCCCGGGGAGGGGGGGAGCCCTAGGCCTAGGGAGCCCCCGCCCGGGGGAGCCCTAGGCTTAGGGTTCCCCCGGGGAGGGGGGGAGCCCTAGGCCTAGGGAGCCCCCGCCCGGGGGAGCCCTAGGCTTAGGGTTCCCCCGGGGAGGGGGGGAGCCCTAGGCCTAGGGAGCCCCCGCCCGGGGGAGCCCTAGGCTTAGGGTTCCCCCGGGGAGGGGGGGAGCCCTAGGCCTAGGGAGCCCCCGCCCGGGGGAGCCCTAGGCTTAGGGTTCCCCCGGGGAGGGGGGGAGCCCTAGGCCTAGGGAGCCCCCGCCCGGGGGAGCCCTAGGCTTAGGGTTCCCCCGGGGAGGGGGGGAGCCCTAGGCCTAGGGAGCCCCCGCCCGGGGGAGCCCTAGGCTTAGGGTTCCCCCGGGGAGGGGGGGAGCCCTAGGCCTAGGGAGCCCCCGCCCGGGGGAGCCCTAGGCTTAGGGTTCCCCCGGGGAGGGGGGGAGCCCTAGGCCTAGGGAGCCCCCGCCCGGGGGAGCCCTAGGCTTAGGGTTCCCCCGGGGAGGGGGGGAGCCCTAGGCCTAGGGAGCCCCCGCCCGGGGGAGCCCTAGGCTTAGGGTTCCCCCGGGGAGGGGGGGAGCCCTAGGCCTAGGGAGCCCCCGCCCGGGGGAGCCCTAGGCTTAGGGTTCCCCCGGGGAGGGGGGGAGCCCTAGGCCTAGGGAGCCCCCGCCCGGGGGAGCCCTAGGCTTAGGGTTCCCCCGGGGAGGGGGGGAGCCCTAGGCCTAGGGAGCCCCCGCCCGGGGGAGCCCTAGGCTTAGGGTTCCCCCGGGGAGGGGGGGAGCCCTAGGCCTAGGGAGCCCCCGCCCGGGGGAGCCCTAGGCTTAGGGTTCCCCCGGGGAGGGGGGGAGCCCTAGGCCTAGGGAGCCCCCGCCCGGGGGAGCCCTAGGCTTAGGGTTCCCCCGGGGAGGGGGGGAGCCCTAGGCCTAGGGAGCCCCCGCCCGGGGGAGCCCTAGGCTTAGGGTTCCCCCGGGGAGGGGGGGAGCCCTAGGCCTAGGGAGCCCCCGCCCTGGGGAGCCCTAGGCTTAGGGTTCCCCCGGGGAGGGGGGGAGCCCTAGGCCTAGGGAGCCCCCGCCCTGGGGAGCCCTAGGCTTAGGGTTCCCCCGGGGAGGGGGGGAGCCCTAGGCCTAGGGAGCCCCCGCCCTGGGGAGCCCTAGGCTTAGGGTTCCCCCGGGGAGGGGGGGAGCCCTAGGCCTAGGGAGCCCCCGCCCTGGGGAGCCCTAGGCTTAGGGTTCCCCCGGGGAGGGGGGGAGCCCTAGGCCTAGGGAGCCCCCGCCCTGGGGAGCCCTAGGCTTAGGGTTCCCCCGGGGAGGGGGGGAGCCCTAGGCCTAGGGAGCCCCCGCCCTGGGGAGCCCTAGGCTTAGGGTTCCCCCGGGGAGGGGGGGAGCCCTAGGCCTAGGGAGCCCCCGCCCTGGGGAGCCCTAGGCTTAGGGTTCCCCCGGGGAGGGGGGGAGCCCTAGGCCTAGGGAGCCCCCGCCCTGGGGAGCCCTAGGCTTAGGGTTCCCCCGGGGAGGGGGGGAGCCCTAGGCCTAGGGAGCCCCCGCCCTGGGGAGCCCTAGGCTTAGGGTTCCCCCGGGGAGGGGGGGAGCCCTAGGCCTAGGGAGCCCCCGCCCTGGGGAGCCCTAGGCTTAGGGTTCCCCCGGGGAGGGGGGGAGCCCTAGGCCTAGGGAGCCCCCGCCCTGGGGAGCCCTAGGCTTAGGGTTCCCCCGGGGAGGGGGGGAGCCCTAGGCCTAGGGAGCCCCCGCCCTGGGGAGCCCTAGGCTTAGGGTTCCCCCGGGGAGGGGGGGAGCCCTAGGCCTAGGGAGCCCCCGCCCTGGGGAGCCCTAGGCTTAGGGTTCCCCCGGGGAGGGGGGGAGCCCTAGGCCTAGGGAGCCCCCGCCCTGGGGAGCCCTAGGCTTAGGGTTCCCCCGGGGAGGGGGGGAGCCCTAGGCCTAGGGAGCCCCCGCCCTGGGGAGCCCTAGGCTTAGGGTTCCCCCGGGGAGGGGGGGAGCCCTAGGCCTAGGGAGCCCCCGCCCTGGGGAGCCCTAGGCTTAGGGTTCCCCCGGGGAGGGGGGGAGCCCTAGGCCTAGGGAGCCCCCGCCCTGGGGAGCCCTAGGCTTAGGGTTCCCCCGGGGAGGGGGGGAGCCCTAGGCCTAGGGAGCCCCCGCCCTGGGGAGCCCTAGGCTTAGGGTTCCCCCGGGGAGGGGGGGAGCCCTAGGCCTAGGGAGCCCCCGCCCTGGGGAGCCCTAGGCTTAGGGTTCCCCCGGGGAGGGGGGGAGCCCTAGGCCTAGGGAGCCCCCGCCCTGGGGAGCCCTAGGCTTAGGGTTCCCCCGGGGAGGGGGGGAGCCCTAGGCCTAGGGAGCCCCCGCCCTGGGGAGCCCTAGGCTTAGGGTTCCCCCGGGGAGGGGGGGAGCCCTAGGCCTAGGGAGCCCCCGCCCTGGGGAGCCCTAGGCTTAGGGTTCCCCCGGGGAGGGGGGGAGCCCTAGGCCTAGGGAGCCCCCGCCCTGGGGAGCCCTAGGCTTAGGGTTCCCCCGGGGAGGGGGGGAGCCCTAGGCCTAGGGAGCCCCCGCCCTGGGGAGCCCTAGGCTTAGGGTTCCCCCGGGGAGGGGGGGAGCCCTAGGCCTAGGGAGCCCCCGCCCTGGGGAGCCCTAGGCTTAGGGTTCCCCCGGGGAGGGGGGGAGCCCTAGGCCTAGGGAGCCCCCGCCCTGGGGAGCCCTAGGCTTAGGGTTCCCCCGGGGAGGGGGGGAGCCCTAGGCCTAGGGAGCCCCCGCCCTGGGGAGCCCTAGGCTTAGGGTTCCCCCGGGGAGGGGGGGAGCCCTAGGCCTAGGGAGCCCCCGCCCTGGGGAGCCCTAGGCTTAGGGTTCCCCCGGGGAGGGGGGGAGCCCTAGGCCTAGGGAGCCCCCGCCCTGGGGAGCCCTAGGCTTAGGGTTCCCCCGGGGAGGGGGGGAGCCCTAGGCCTAGGGAGCCCCCGCCCTGGGGAGCCCTAGGCTTAGGGTTCCCCCGGGGAGGGGGGGAGCCCTAGGCCTAGGGAGCCCCCGCCCTGGGGAGCCCTAGGCTTAGGGTTCCCCCGGGGAGGGGGGGAGCCCTAGGCCTAGGGAGCCCCCGCCCTGGGGAGCCCTAGGCTTAGGGTTCCCCCGGGGAGGGGGGGAGCCCTAGGCCTAGGGAGCCCCCGCCCTGGGGAGCCCTAGGCTTAGGGTTCCCCCGGGGAGGGGGGGAGCCCTAGGCCTAGGGAGCCCCCGCCCTGGGGAGCCCTAGGCTTAGGGTTCCCCCGGGGAGGGGGGGAGCCCTAGGCCTAGGGAGCCCCCGCCCTGGGGAGCCCTAGGCTTAGGGTTCCCCCGGGGAGGGGGGGAGCCCTAGGCCTAGGGAGCCCCCGCCCTGGGGAGCCCTAGGCTTAGGGTTCCCCCGGGGAGGGGGGGAGCCCTAGGCCTAGGGAGCCCCCGCCCTGGGGAGCCCTAGGCTTAGGGTTCCCCCGGGGAGGGGGGAGCCCTAGGCCTAGGGAGCCCCCGCCCTGGGGAGCCCTAGGCTTAGGGTTCCCCCTGGGAGGGGGGAGCCCTAGGCTTAGGGTTCCCCCTGGGAGGGGGGAGCCCTAGGCTTAGGGTTCCCCCTGGGAGGGGGGAGCCCTAGGCTTAGGGTTCCCACTGGGAGGGGGGAGCCCTAGGCTTAGGGTTCCCCCTGGGAGGGGGGAGCCCTAGGCTTAGGGTTCCCCCTGGGAGGGGGGAGCCCTAGGCTTAGGGTTCCCCCTGGGAGGGGGGAGCCCTAGGCTTAGGGTTCCCCCTGGGAGGGGGGAGCCCTAGGCTTAGGGTTCCCCCAGGGAGGGGGGAGCCCTAGGCCTAGGGAGCCCCAGCCCTGGGGAGCCCTAGGCTTAGGGTTCCCCCTGGGAGGGGGGAGCCCTAGGCCTAGGGAGCCCCCGGGAGGGGAGCCCTAGGCTTAGGGTTCCCCCTGGGAGGGGGGAGCCCTAGGCCTAGGGAGCCCCCGGGAGGGGAGCCCTAGGCTTAGGGTTCCCCCTGGGAGGGGGGAGCCCTAGGCCTAGGGAGCCCCAGCCCTGGGGAGCCCTAGGCTTAGGGTTCCCCCTGGGAGGGGGGAGCCCTAGGCCTAGGGAGCCCCCGGAGGGGAGCCCTAGGCTTAGGGTTCCCCCTCGGAGGGGGGAGCCCTAGGCCTAGGGAGCCCCAGCCCTGGGGAGCCCTAGGCTTAGGGTTCCCCCTGGGAGGGGGGAGCCCTAGGCCTAGGGAGCCCCCGGGAGGGGAGCCCTAGGCTTAGGGTTCTCCCTGGGAGGGGGGAGCCCTAGGCCTAGGGAGCCCCAGCCCTGGGGAGCCCTAGGCTTAGGGTTCCCCCTGGGAGGGGGGAGCCCTAGGCCTAGGGAGCCCCCGGGAGGGGAGCCCTAGGCTTAGGGTTCCCCCTGGGAGGGGGGAGCCCTAGGCCTAGGGAGCCCCAGCACTGGGGAGCCCTAGGCTTAGGGTTCCCCCTGGGATGGGGGAGCCCTAGGCCTAGGGAGCCCCCGCGAGGGGAGCCCTAGGCTTAGGGTTCCCCCTGGGAGGGGGGAGCCCTAGGCCTAGGGAGCCCCAGCCCTGGGGAGCCCTAGGCTTAGGGTTCCCCCTGGGAGGGGGGAGCCCTAGGCCTAGGGAGCCCCCAGCCCTAGGGTTCCCCCCTGGGAGGGGGGAGCCCTAGGCCTAGGGAGCCCCCAGCCCTAGGGTTCCCCCCTGGGAGGGGCGAGCCCTAGGCCTAGGGAGCCCCCAGCCCTAGGGTTCCCCCCTGGGAGGGGGGAGCCCTAGGCCTAGGGAGC
>NW_027458949.1:0-32934 GCF_050624435.1 Tenrec ecaudatus
GGGGAGGCCTAGCCTTAGCCTAGGGGAGCCCAAAGCCTAGGGGTGCCCTAGCCTGAAGGCTAGGGGAGCCCTAGCCTTAGCCTAGGGGAGCCCAAAGCCTAGGGGTGCCCTAGCCTGAAGGCTAGGGGAGCCCTAGCCTTAGCCTACGGGAGCCCAAAGCCTAGGGGTGCCCTAGCCTGAAGGCTAGGGGAGCCCTAGCCTTAGCCTAGGGGAGCCCAAAGCCTAGGGGTGCCCTAGCCTGAAGGCTAGGGGAGCCCTAGCCTTAGCCTAGGGGAGCCCAAAGCCTAGGGGTGCCCTAGCCTGAAGGCTAGGGGAGCCCTAGCCTTAGCCTAGGGGAGCCCAAAGCCTAGGGGTGCCCTAGCCTGAAGGCTAGGGGAGCCCTAGCCTTAGCCTAGGGGAGCCCAAAGCCTAGGGGTGCCCTAGCCTGAAGGCTAGGGGAGCCCTAGCCTTAGCCTAGGGGAGCCCAAAGCCTAGGGGTGCCCTAGCCTGAAGGCTAGGGGAGCCCTAGCCTTAGCCTAGGGGAGCCCAAAGCCTAGGGGTGCCCTAGCCTGAAGGCTAGGGGAGCCCTAGCCTTAGCCTAGGGGAGCCCAAAGCCTAGGGGTGCCCTAGCCTGAAGGCTAGGGGAGCCCTAGCCTTAGCCTAGGGGAGCCCAAAGCCTAGGGGTGCCCTAGCCTGAAGGCTAGGGGAGCCCTAGCCTTAGCCTAGGGGAGCCCAAAGCCTAGGGGTGCCCTAGCCTGAAGGCTAGGGGAGCCCTAGCCTTAGCCTAGGGGAGCCCAAAGCCTAGGGGTGCCCTAGCCTGAAGGCTAGGGGAGCCCTAGCCTTAGCCTAGGGGAGCCCAAAGCCTAGGGGTGCCCTAGCCTGAAGGCTAGGGGAGCCCTAGCCTTAGCCTAGGGGAGCCCAAAGCCTAGGGGTGCCCTAGCCTGAAGGCTAGGGGAGCCCTAGCCTTAGCCTAGGGGAGCCCAAAGCCTAGGGGTGCCCTAGCCTGAAGGCTAGGGGAGCCCTAGCCTTAGCCTAGGGGAGCCCAAAGCCTAGGGGTGCCCTAGCCTGAAGGCTAGGGGAGCCCTAGCCTTAGCCTAGGGGAGCCCAAAGCCTAGGGGTGCCCTAGCCTGAAGGCTAGGGGAGCCCTAGCCTTAGCCTAGGGGAGCCCAAAGCCTAGGGGTGCCCTAGCCTTAGCCTAGGGGAGCCCAAAGCCTAGGGGTGCCCTAGCCTTAGCCTAGGGGAGCCCAAAGCCTAGGGGTGCCCTAGCCTTAGCCTAGGGGAGCCCAAAGCCTAGGGGTGCCCTAGCCTTAGCCTAGGGGAGCCCAAAGCCTAGGGGTGCCCTAGCCTTAGCCTAGGGGAGCCCAAAGCCTAGGGGTGCCCTAGCCTTAGCCTAGGGGAGCCTAAAGCCTAGGGGTGCCCTAGCCTTAGCCTAGGGGAGCCTAAAGCCTAGGGGTGCCCTAGCCTTAGCCTAGGGGAGCCTAAAGCCTAGGGGTGCCCTAGCCTTAGCCTAGGGGAGCCTAAAGCCTAGGGGTGCCCTAGCCTTAGCCTAGGGGAGCCTAAAGCCTAGGGGTGCCCTAGCCTTAGCCTAGGGGAGCCTAAAGCCTAGGGGTGCCCTAGCCTTAGCCTAGGGGAGCCTAAAGCCTAGGGGTGCCCTAGCCTTAGCCTAGGGGAGCCTAAAGCCTAGGGGTGCCCTAGCCTTAGCCTAGGGGAGCCTAAAGCCTAGGGGTGCCCTAGCCTTAGCCTAGGGGAGCCTAAAGCCTAGGGGTGCCCTAGCCTTAGCCTAGGGGAGCCTAAAGCCTAGGGGTGCCCTAGCCTTAGCCTAGGGGAGCCTAAAGCCTAGGGGTGCCCTAGCCTTAGCCTAGGGGAGCCTAAAGCCTAGGGGTGCCCTAGCCTTAGCCTAGGGGAGCCTAAAGCCTAGGGGTGCCCTAGCCTTAGCCTAGGGGAGCCTAAAGCCTAGGGGTGCCCTAGCCTTAGCCTAGGGGAGCCTAAAGCCTAGGGGTGCCCTAGCCTTAGCCTAGGGGAGCCTAAAGCCTAGGGGTGCCCTAGCCTTAGCCTAGGGGAGCCTAAAGCCTAGGGGTGCCCTAGCCTTAGCCTAGGGGAGCCTAAAGCCTAGGGGTGCCCTAGCCTTAGCCTAGGGGAGCCTAAAGCCTAGGGGTGCCCTAGCCTTAGCCTAGGGGAGCCTAAAGCCTAGGGGTGCCCTAGCCTTAGCCTAGGGGAGCCTAAAGCCTAGGGGTGCCCTAGCCTTAGCCTAGGGGAGCCTAAAGCCTAGGGGTGCCCTAGCCTTAGCCTAGGGGAGCCTAAAGCCTAGGGGTGCCCTAGCCTTAGCCTAGGGGAGCCTAAAGCCTAGGGGTGCCCTAGCCTTAGCCTAGGGGAGCCTAAAGCCTAGGGGTGCCCTAGCCTGAAGGCTAGGGGAGCCCTAGCCTTAGCCTAGGGGAGCCCTAGCCTAAAGCCTAGGGGTGCCCTAGCCTGAAGGCTAGGGGAGCCCTAGCCTTAGCCTAGGGGAGCCTAAAGCCTAGGGGTGCCCTAGCCTGAAGGCTAGGGGAGCCCTAGCCTTAGCCTAGGGGAGCCCTAGCCTAAAGCCTAGGGGTGCCCTAGCCTGAAGGCTAGGGGAGCCCTAGCCTTAGCCTAGGGGAGCCTAAAGCCTAGGGGTGCCCTAGCCTGAAGGCTAGGGGAGCCCTAGCCTTAGCCTAGGGGAGCCCTAGCCTAAAGCCTAGGGGTGCCCTAGCCTGAAGCCTAGGGGAGCCCTAGCCTTAGCCTAGTGGAGCCTAAAGCCTAGGGGTGCCCTAGCCTGAAGGCTAGGGGAGCCCTAGCCTTAGCCTAGGGGAGCCCTAGCCTAAAGCCTAGGGGTGCCCTAGCCTGAAGGCTAGGGGAGCCCTAGCCTTAGCCTAGGGGAGCCTAAAGCCTAGGGGTGCCCTAGCCTGAAGGGTAGGGAGCCCTAGCCTTAGCCTAGGGGAGCCCTAGCCTAAAGCCTAGGGGTGCCCTAGCCTGAAGGCTAGGGGAGCCCTAGCCTTAGCCTAGGGGAGCCTAAAGCCTAGGGGTGTCCTAGCCTGAAGGCTAGGGGAGCCCTAGCCTTAGCCTAGGGGAGCCCTAGCCTAAAGCCTAGGGGTGCCCTAGCCTGAAGGCTAGGGGAGCCCTAGCCTTAGCCTAGGGGAGCCTAAAGCCTAGGGGTGCCCTAGCCTGAAGGCTAGGGGAGCCCTAGCCTTAGCCTAGGGGAGCCCTAGCCTAAAGCCTAGGGGTGCCCTAGCCTGAAGGCTAGGGGAGCCCTAGCCTTAGCCTAGGGGAGCCTAAAGCCTAGGGGTGCCCTAGCCTGAAGGCTAGGGGAGCCCTAGCCTTAGCCTAGGGGAGCCCTAGCCTAAAGCCTAGGGGTGCCCTAGCCTGAAGGCTAGGGGAGCCCTAGCCTTAGCCTAGGGGAGCCTAAAGCCTAGGGGTGCCCTAGCCTTAGCCTAGGGGAGCCTAAAGCCTAGGGGTGCCCTAGCCTTAGCCTAGGGGAGCCTAAAGCCTAGGGGTGCCCTAGCCTTAGCCTAGGGGAGCCTAAAGCCTAGGGGTGCCCTAGCCTTAGCCTAGGGGAGCCTAAAGCCTAGGGGTGCCCTAGCCTTAGCCTAGGGGAGCCTAAAGCCTAGGGGTGCCCTAGCCTTAGCCTAGGGGAGCCTAAAGCCTAGGGGTGCCCTAGCCTTAGCCTAGGGGAGCCTAAAGCCTAGGGGTGCCCTAGCCTTAGCCTAGGGGAGCCTAAAGCCTAGGGGTGCCCTAGCCTTAGCCTAGGGGAGCCTAAAGCCTAGGGGTGCCCTAGCCTTAGCCTAGGGGAGCCTAAAGCCTAGGGGTGCCCTAGCCTTAGCCTAGGGGAGCCTAAAGCCTAGGGGTGCCCTAGCCTTAGCCTAGGGGAGCCTAAAGCCTAGGGGTGCCCTAGCCTTAGCCTAGGGGAGCCTAAAGCCTAGGGGTGCCCTAGCCTTAGCCTAGGGGAGCCTAAAGCCTAGGGGTGCCCTAGCCTTAGCCTAGGGGAGCCTAAAGCCTAGGGGTGCCCTAGCCTTAGCCTAGGGGAGCCTAAAGCCTAGGGGTGCCCTAGCCTTAGCCTAGGGGAGCCTAAAGCCTAGGGGTGCCCTAGCCTTAGCCTAGGGGAGCCTAAAGCCTAGGGGTGCCCTAGCCTTAGCCTAGGGGAGCCTAAAGCCTAGGGGTGCCCTAGCCTTAGCCTAGGGGAGCCTAAAGCCTAGGGGTGCCCTAGCCTTAGCCTAGGGGAGCCTAAAGCCTAGGGGTGCCCTAGCCTTAGCCTAGGGGAGCCTAAAGCCTAGGGGTGCCCTAGCCTTAGCCTAGGGGAGCCTAAAGCCTAGGGGTGCCCTAGCCTGAAGGCTAGGGGAGCCCTAGCCTTAGCCTAGGGGAGCCCTAGCCTAAAGCCTAGGGGTGCCCTAGCCTGAAGGCTAGGGGAGCCCTAGCCTTAGCCTAGGGGAGCCTAAAGCCTAGGGGTGCCCTAGCCTGAAGGCTAGGGGAGCCCTAGCCTTAGCCTAGGGGAGCCCTAGCCTAAAGCCTAGGGGTGCCCTAGCCTGAAGGCTAGGGGAGCCCTAGCCTTAGCCTAGGGGAGCCTAAAGCCTAGGGGTGCCCTAGCCTGAAGGCTAGGGGAGCCCTAGCCTTAGCCTAGGGGAGCCCTAGCCTAAAGCCTAGGGGTGCCCTAGCCTGAAGCCTAGGGGAGCCCTAGCCTTAGCCTAGTGGAGCCTAAAGCCTAGGGGTGCCCTAGCCTGAAGGCTAGGGGAGCCCTAGCCTTAGCCTAGGGGAGCCCTAGCCTAAAGCCTAGGGGTGCCCTAGCCTGAAGGCTAGGGGAGCCCTAGCCTTAGCCTAGGGGAGCCTAAAGCCTAGGGGTGCCCTAGCCTGAAGGGTAGGGGAGCCCTAGCCTTAGCCTAGGGGAGCCCTAGCCTAAAGCCTAGGGGTGCCCTAGCCTGAAGGCTAGGGGAGCCCTAGCCTTAGCCTAGGGGAGCCTAAAGCCTAGGGGTGTCCTAGCCTGAAGGCTAGGGGAGCCCTAGCCTTAGCCTAGGGGAGCCCTAGCCTAAAGCCTAGGGGTGCCCTAGCCTGAAGGCTAGGGGAGCCCTAGCCTTAGCCTAGGGGAGCCTAAAGCCTAGGGGTGCCCTAGCCTGAAGGCTAGGGGAGCCCTAGCCTTAGCCTAGGGGAGCCCTAGCCTAAAGCCTAGGGGTGCCCTAGCCTGAAGGCTAGGGGAGCCCTAGCCTTAGCCTAGGGGAGCCTAAAGCCTAGGGGTGCCCTAGCCTGAAGGCTAGGGGAGCCCTAGCCTTAGCCTAGGGGAGCCCTAGCCTAAAGCCTAGGGGTGCCCTAGCCTGAAGGCTAGGGGAGCCCTAGCCTTAGCCTAGGGGAGCCTAAAGCCTAGGGGTGCCCTAGCCTGAAGGCTAAGGGAGCCCTAGCCTTAGCCTAGGGGAGCCCTAGCCTAAAGCCTAGGGGTGCCCTAGCCTGAAGGCTAGGGGAGCCCTAGCCTTAGCCTAGGGGAGCCTAAAGCCTAGGGGTGCCCTAGCCTGAAGGCTAGGGGAGCCCTAGCCTTAGCCTAGGGGAGCCTAAAGCCTAGGGGTGCCCTAGCCTGAAGGCTAGGGGAGCCCTAGCCTTAGCCTAGGGGAGCCCTAGCCTAAAGCCTAGGGGTGCCCTAGGCTGAAGGCTAGGGGAGCCCTAGCCTTAGCCTAGGGGAGCCTAAAGCCTAGGGGTGCCCTAGCCTGAAGGCTAGGGGAGCCCTAGCCTTAGCCTAGGGGAGCCCTAGCCTAAAGCCTAGGGGTGCCCTAGCCTGAAGGCTAGGGGAGCCCTAGCCTTAGCCTAGGGGAGCCTAAAGCCTAGGGGTGCCCTAGCCTGAAGGCTAGGGGATCCCTAGCCTTAGCCTAGGGGAGCCCTAGCCTAAAGCCTAGGGGTGCCCTAGCCTGAAGGCTAGGGGAGCCCTAGCCTTAGCCTAGGGGAGCCTAAAGCCCTGGGGTGCCCTAGCCTGAAGGCTAGGGGAGCCCTAGCCTTAGCCTAGGGGAGCCCTAGCCTAAAGCCTAGGGGTGCCCTAGCCTGAAGGCTAGGGGAGCCCTAGCCTTAGCCTAGGGGAGCCTAAAGCCTAGGGGTGCCCTAGCCTGAAGGCTAGGGGAGCCCTAGCCTTCAGCCTAGGGGTGCCCTAGCCTGAAGGCTAGGGGAGCCCTAGCCTTAGCCTAGGGGAGCCTAAAGCCTAGGGGTGCCCTAGCCTGAAGGCTAGGGGAGCCCTAGCCTTAGCCTAGGGGAGCCTAAAGCCTAGGGTTGCCCTAGCCTGAAGGCTAGGGGAGCCCTAGCCTTCAGCCTAGGGGTGCCCTAGCCTGAAGGCTAGGGGAGCCCTAGCCTTAGCCTAGGGGAGCCTAAAGCCTAGGGGTGCCCTAGCCTGAAGGCTAGGGGAGCCCTAGCCTTAGCCTAGGGGAGCCTAAAGCCTAGGGGTGCCCTAGCCTGAAGGCTAGTGGAGCCCTAGCCTTAGCCTAGGGGAGCCTAAAGCCTAGGGGTGCCCTAGCCTGAAGGCTAGGGGAGCCCTAGCCTTCGGGGTGCCCTAGCCTGAAGGCTAGGGGAGCCCTAGCCTTAGCCTAGGGGAGCCTAAATCCTAGGGGAGCCCTAGCCTTAGCCTAGGGGAGCCTAAAGCCTAGGGGTGCCCTAGCCTGAAGGCTAGGGGAGCCCTAGCCTTCGGGGTGCCCTAGCCTGAAGGCTAGGGGAGCCCTAGCCTTGGCCTAGGGGAGCCTAAAGCCTAGGGGTGCCCTAGCCTGAAGGCTAGGGGAGCCCTAGCCTTGGCCTAGGGGAGCCTAAAGCCTAGGGGTGCCCTAGCCTGAAGGCTAGGGGAGCCCTAGCCTTGGCCTAGGGGAGCCCTAGCCTAAAGCCTAGGGGTGCCCTAGCCTGAAGGCTAGGGGAGCCCTAGCCTTGGCCTAGGGGAGCCCTAGCCTAAAGCCTAGGGGTGCCCTAGCCTGAAGGCTAGGGGAGCCCTAGCCTTGGCCTAGGGGAGCCCTAGCCTAAAGCCTAGGGGTGCCCTAGCCTGAAGGCTAGGGGAGCCCTAGCCTTGGCCTAGGGGAGCCCTAGCCTAAAGCCTAGGGGTGCCCTAGCCTGAAGGCTAGGGGAGCCCTAGCCTTGGCCTAGGGGAGCCCTAGCCTAAAGCCTAGGGGTGCCCTAGCCTGAAGGCTAGGGGAGCCCTAGCCTTGGCCTAGGGGAGCCCTAGCCTAAAGCCTAGGGGTGCCCTAGCCTGAAGGCTAGGGGAGCCCTAGCCTTGGCCTAGGGGAGCCCTAGCCTAAAGCCTAGGGGTGCCCTAGCCTGAAGGCTAGGGGAGCCCTAGCCTTGGCCTAGGGGAGCCCTAGCCTAAAGCCTAGGGGTGCCCTAGCCTGAAGGCTAGGGGAGCCCTAGCCTTGGCCTAGGGGAGCCCTAGCCTAAAGCCTAGGGGTGCCCTAGCCTGAAGGCTAGGGGAGCCCTAGCCTTGGCCTAGGGGAGCCCTAGCCTAAAGCCTAGGGGTGCCCTAGCCTGAAGGCTAGGGGAGCCCTAGCCTTGGCCTAGGGGAGCCCTAGCCTAAAGCCTAGGGGTGCCCTAGCCTGAAGGCTAGGGGAGCCCTAGCCTTGGCCTAGGGGAGCCCTAGCCTAAAGCCTAGGGGTGCCCTAGCCTGAAGGCTAGGGGAGCCCTAGCCTTGGCCTAGGGGAGCCCTAGCCTAAAGCCTAGGGGTGCCCTAGCCTGAAGGCTAGGGGAGCCCTAGCCTTGGCCTAGGGGAGCCCTAGCCTAAAGCCTAGGGGTGCCCTAGCCTGAAGGCTAGGGGAGCCCTAGCCTTGGCCTAGGGGAGCCCTAGCCTAAAGCCTAGGGGTGCCCTAGCCTGAAGGCTAGGGGAGCCCTAGCCTTGGCCTAGGGGAGCCCTAGCCTAAAGCCTAGGGGTGCCCTAGCCTGAAGGCTAGGGGAGCCCTAGCCTTGGCCTAGGGGAGCCCTAGCCTAAAGCCTAGGGGTGCCCTAGCCTGAAGGCTAGGGGAGCCCTAGCCTTGGCCTAGGGGAGCCCTAGCCTAAAGCCTAGGGGTGCCCTAGCCTGAAGGCTAGGGGAGCCCTAGCCTTGGCCTAGGGGAGCCCTAGCCTAAGCCTAGGGGTGCCCTAGCCTGAAGGCTAGGGGAGCCCTAGCCTTGGCCTAGGGGAGCCCTAGCCTAAAGCCTAGGGGTGCCCTAGCCTGAAGGCTAGGGGAGCCCTAGCCTTGGCCTAGGGGAGCCCTAGCCTAAAGCCTAGGGGTGCCCTAGCCTGAAGGCTAGGGGAGCCCTAGCCTTGGCCTAGGGGAGCCCTAGCCTAAAGCCTAGGGGTGCCCTAGCCTGAAGGCTAGGGGAGCCCTAGCCTTGGCCTAGGGGAGCCCTAGCCTAAAGCCTAGGGGTGCCCTAGCCTGAAGGCTAGGGGAGCCCTAGCCTTAGCCTAGGGGAGCCCTAGCCTAAAGCCTAGGGGTGCCCTAGCCTGAAGGCTAGGGGAGCCCTAGCCTTAGCCTAGGGGAGCCCTAGCCTGAAGCCTAGGGGTGCCCTAGCCTGAAGGCTAGGGGAGCCCTAGCCTTAGCCTAGGGGAGCCCTAGCCTGAAGCCTAGGGGTGCCCTAGCCTGAAGGCTAGGGGAGCCCTAGCCTTAGCCTAGGGGAGCCCTAGCCTGAAGCCTAGGGGTGCCCTAGCCTGAAGGCTAGGGGAGCCCTAGCCTTAGCCTAGGGGAGGCCTAGCCTGAAGCCTAGGGGTGCCCTAGCCTGAAGGCTAGGGGAGCCCTAGCCTTAGCCTAGGGGAGGCCTAGCCTGAAGCCTAGGGGTGCCCTAGCCTGAAGGCTAGGGGAGCCCTAGCCTTAGCCTAGGGGAGGCCTAGCCTGAAGCCTAGGGGTGCCCTAGCCTGAAGGCTAGGGGAGCCCTAGCCTTAGCCTAGGGGAGGCCTAGCCTGAAGCCTAGGGGTGCCCTAGCCTGAAGGCTAGGGGAGCCCTAGCCTTAGCCTAGGGGAGGCCTAGCCTGAAGCCTAGGGGTGCCCTAGCCTGAAGGCTAGGGGTGCCCTAGCCTTAGCCTAGGGGAGCCCAAAGCCTAGGGGTGCCCTAGCCTTAGCCTAGGGGAGCCCAAAGCCTAGGGGTGCCCTAGCCTTAGCCTAGGGGAGCCTAAAGCCTAGGGGTGCCCTAGCCTTAGCCTAGGGGAGCCTAAAGCCTAGGGGTGCCCTAGCCTTAGCCTAGGGGAGCCTAAAGCCTAGGGGTGCCCTAGCCTTAGCCTAGGGGAGCCTAAAGCCTAGGGGTGCCCTAGCCTTAGCCTAGGGGAGCCTAAAGCCTAGGGGTGCCCTAGCCTTAGCCTAGGGGAGCCTAAAGCCTAGGGGTGCCCTAGCCTTAGCCTAGGGGAGCCTAAAGCCTAGGGGTGCCCTAGCCTTAGCCTAGGGGAGCCTAAAGCCTAGGGGTGCCCTAGCCTTAGCCTAGGGGAGCCTAAAGCCTAGGGGTGCCCTAGCCTTAGCCTAGGGGAGCCTAAAGCCTAGGGGTGCCCTAGCCTTAGCCTAGGGGAGCCTAAAGCCTAGGGGTGCCCTAGCCTTAGCCTAGGGGAGCCTAAAGCCTAGGGGTGCCCTAGCCTTAGCCTAGGGGAGCCTAAAGCCTAGGGGTGCCCTAGCCTTAGCCTAGGGGAGCCTAAAGCCTAGGGGTGCCCTAGCCTTAGCCTAGGGGAGCCTAAAGCCTAGGGGTGCCCTAGCCTTAGCCTAGGGGAGCCTAAAGCCTAGGGGTGCCCTAGCCTTAGCCTAGGGGAGCCTAAAGCCTAGGGGTGCCCTAGCCTTAGCCTAGGGGAGCCTAAAGCCTAGGGGTGCCCTAGCCTTAGCCTAGGGGAGCCTAAAGCCTAGGGGTGCCCTAGCCTTAGCCTAGGGGAGCCTAAAGCCTAGGGGTGCCCTAGCCTTAGCCTAGGGGAGCCTAAAGCCTAGGGGTGCCCTAGCCTTAGCCTAGGGGAGCCTAAAGCCTAGGGGTGCCCTAGCCTTAGCCTAGGGGAGCCTAAAGCCTAGGGGTGCCCTAGCCTTAGCCTAGGGGAGCCTAAAGCCTAGGGGTGCCCTAGCCTTAGCCTAGGGGAGCCTAAAGCCTAGGGGTGCCCTAGCCTTAGCCTAGGGGAGCCTAAAGCCTAGGGGTGCCCTAGCCTTAGCCTAGGGGAGCCTAAAGCCTAGGGGTGCCCTAGCCTTAGCCTAGGGGAGCCTAAAGCCTAGGGGTGCCCTAGCCTGAAGGCTAGGGGAGCCCTAGCCTTAGCCTAGGGGAGCCCTAGCCTAAAGCCTAGGGGTGCCCTAGCCTGAAGGCTAGGGGAGCCCTAGCCTTAGCCTAGGGGAGCCTAAAGCCTAGGGGTGCCCTAGCCTGAAGGCTAGGGGAGCCCTAGCCTTAGCCTAGGGGAGCCCTAGCCTAAAGCCTAGGGGTGCCCTAGCCTGAAGGCTAGGGGAGCCCTAGCCTTAGCCTAGGGGAGCCTAAAGCCTAGGGGTGCCCTAGCCTGAAGGCTAGGGGAGCCCTAGCCTTAGCCTAGGGGAGCCCTAGCCTAAAGCCTAGGGGTGCCCTAGCCTGAAGCCTAGGGGAGCCCTAGCCTTAGCCTAGTGGAGCCTAAAGCCTAGGGGTGCCCTAGCCTGAAGGCTAGGGGAGCCCTAGCCTTAGCCTAGGGGAGCCCTAGCCTAAAGCCTAGGGGTGCCCTAGCCTGAAGGCTAGGGGAGCCCTAGCCTTAGCCTAGGGGAGCCTAAAGCCTAGGGGTGCCCTAGCCTGAAGGGTAGGGGAGCCCTAGCCTTAGCCTAGGGGAGCCCTAGCCTAAAGCCTAGGGGTGCCCTAGCCTGAAGGCTAGGGGAGCCCTAGCCTTAGCCTAGGGGAGCCTAAAGCCTAGGGGTGCCCTAGCCTGAAGGCTAGGGGAGCCCTAGCCTTAGCCTAGGGGAGCCCTAGCCTAAAGCCTAGGGGTGCCCTAGCCTGAAGGCTAGGGGAGCCCTAGCCTTAGCCTAGGGGAGCCTAAAGCCTAGGGGTGCCCTAGCCTGAAGGCTAGGGGAGCCCTAGCCTTAGCCTAGGGGAGCCCTAGCCTAAAGCCTAGGGGTGCCCTAGCCTGAAGGCTAGGGGAGCCCTAGCCTTAGCCTAGGGGAGCCTAAAGCCTAGGGGTGCCCTAGCCTGAAGGCTAGGGGAGCCCTAGCCTTAGCCTAGGGGAGCCCTAGCCTAAAGCCTAGGGGTGCCCTAGCCTGAAGGCTAGGGGAGCCCTAGCCTTAGCCTAGGGGAGCCTAAAGCCTAGGGGTGCCCTAGCCTGAAGGCTAGGGGAGCCCTAGCCTTAGCCTAGGGGAGCCCTAGCCTAAAGCCTAGGGGTGCCCTAGCCTGAAGGCTAGGGGAGCCCTAGCCTTAGCCTAGGGGAGCCAAAAGCCTAGGGGTGCCCTAGCCTGAAGGCTAGGGGAGCCCTAGCCTTAGCCTAGGGGAGCCTAAAGCCTAGGGGTGCCCTAGCCTGAAGGCTAGGGGAGCCCTAGCCTTAGCCTAGGGGAGCCCTAGCCTAAAGCCTAGGGGTGCCCTAGGCTGAAGGCTAGGGGAGCCCTAGCCTTAGCCTAGGGGAGCCTAAAGCCTAGGGGTGCCCTAGCCTGAAGGCTAGGGGAGCCCTAGCCTTAGCCTAGGGGAGCCCTAGCCTAAAGCCTAGGGGTGCCCTAGCCTGAAGGCTAGGGGAGCCCTAGCCTTAGCCTAGGGGAGCCTAAAGCCTAGGGGTGCCCTAGCCTGAAGGCTAGGGGATCCCTAGCCTTAGCCTAGGGGAGCCCTAGCCTAAAGCCTAGGGGTGCCCTAGCCTGAAGGCTAGGGGAGCCCTAGCCTTAGCCTAGGGGAGCCTAAAGCCCTGGGGTGCCCTAGCCTGAAGGCTAGGGGAGCCCTAGCCTTAGCCTAGGGGAGCCCTAGCCTAAAGCCTAGGGGTGCCCTAGCCTGAAGGCTAGGGGAGCCCTAGCCTTAGCCTAGGGGAGCCTAAAGCCTAGGGGTGCCCTAGCCTGAAGGCTAGGGGAGCCCTAGCCTTCAGCCTAGGGGTGCCCTAGCCTGAAGGCTAGGGGAGCCCTAGCCTTAGCCTAGGGGAGCCTAAAGCCTAGGGGTGCCCTAGCCTGAAGGCTAGGGGAGCCCTAGCCTTAGCCTAGGGGAGCCTAAAGCCTAGGGTTGCCCTACCCTGAAGGCTAGGGGAGCCCTAGCCTTCAGCCTAGGGGTGCCCTAGCCTGAAGGCTAGGGGAGCCCTAGCCTTAGCCTAGGGGAGCCTAAAGCCTAGGGGTGCCCTAGCCTGAAGGCTAGGGGAGCCCTAGCCTTAGCCTAGGGGAGCCTAAAGCCTAGGGGTGCCCTAGCCTGAAGGCTAGGGGAGCCCTAGCCTTAGCCTAGGGGAGCCTAAAGCCTAGGGGTGCCCTAGCCTGAAGGCTAGGGGAGCCCTAGCCTTCGGGGTGCCCTAGCCTGAAGGCTAGGGGAGCCCTAGCCTTAGCCTAGGGGAGCCTAAATCCTAGGGGAGCCCTAGCCTTAGCCTAGGGGAGCCTAAAGCCTAGGGGTGCCCTAGCCTGAAGGCTAGGGGAGCCCTAGCCTTCGGGGTGCCCTAGCCTGAAGGCTAGGGGAGCCCTAGCCTTGGCCTAGGGGAGCCTAAAGCCTAGGGGTGCCCTAGCCTGAAGGCTAGGGGAGCCCTAGCCTTGGCCTAGGGGAGCCTAAAGCCTAGGGGTGCCCTAGCCTGAAGGCTAGGGGAGCCCTAGCCTTGGCCTAGGGGAGCCCTAGCCTAAAGCCTAGGGGTGCCCTAGCCTGAAGGCTAGGGGAGCCCTAGCCTTGGCCTAGGGGAGCCCTAGCCTAAAGCCTAGGGGTGCCCTAGCCTGAAGGCTAGGGGAGCCCTAGCCTTGGCCTAGGGGAGCCCTAGCCTAAAGCCTAGGGGTGCCCTAGCCTGAAGGCTAGGGGAGCCCTAGCCTTGGCCTAGGGGAGCCCTAGCCTAAAGCCTAGGGGTGCCCTAGCCTGAAGGCTAGGGGAGCCCTAGCCTTGGCCTAGGGGAGCCCTAGCCTAAAGCCTAGGGGTGCCCTAGCCTGAAGGCTAGGGGAGCCCTAGCCTTGGCCTAGGGGAGCCCTAGCCTAAAGCCTAGGGGTGCCCTAGCCTGAAGGCTAGGGGAGCCCTAGCCTTGGCCTAGGGGAGCCCTAGCCTAAAGCCTAGGGGTGCCCTAGCCTGAAGGCTAGGGGAGCCCTAGCCTTGGCCTAGGGGAGCCCTAGCCTAAAGCCTAGGGGTGCCCTAGCCTGAAGGCTAGGGGAGCCCTAGCCTTGGCCTAGGGGAGCCCTAGCCTAAAGCCTAGGGGTGCCCTAGCCTGAAGGCTAGGGGAGCCCTAGCCTTGGCCTAGGGGAGCCCTAGCCTAAAGCCTAGGGGTGCCCTAGCCTGAAGGCTAGGGGAGCCCTAGCCTTGGCCTAGGGGAGCCCTAGCCTAAAGCCTAGGGGTGCCCTAGCCTGAAGGCTAGGGGAGCCCTAGCCTTGGCCTAGGGGAGCCCTAGCCTAAAGCCTAGGGGTGCCCTAGCCTGAAGGCTAGGGGAGCCCTAGCCTTGGCCTAGGGGAGCCCTAGCCTAAAGCCTAGGGGTGCCCTAGCCTGAAGGCTAGGGGAGCCCTAGCCTTGGCCTAGGGGAGCCCTAGCCTAAAGCCTAGGGGTGCCCTAGCTTGAAGGCTAGGGGAGTCCCTAGCCTTGGCCTAGGGGAGCCCTAGCCTAAGCCTAGGGGTGCCCTAGCCTGAAGGCTAGGGGAGCCCTAGCCTTGGCCTAGGGGAGCCCTAGCCTAAAGCCTAGGGGTGCCCTAGCCTGAAGGCTAGGGGAGCCCTAGCCTTGGCCTAGGGGAGCCCTAGCCTAAAGCCTAGGGGTGCCCTAGCCTGAAGGCTAGGGGAGCCCTAGCCTTGGCCTAGGGGAGCCCTAGCCTAAAGCCTAGGGGTGCCCTAGCCTGAAGGCTAGGGGAGCCCTAGCCTTGGCCTAGGGGAGCCCTAGCCTAAAGCCTAGGGGTGCCCTAGCCTGAAGGCTAGGGGAGCCCTAGCCTTGGCCTAGGGGAGCCCTAGCCTAAAGCCTAGGGGTGCCCTAGCCTGAAGGCTAGGGGAGCCCTAGCCTTAGCCTAGGGGAGCCCTAGCCTGAAGCCTAGGGGTGCCCTAGCCTGAAGGCTAGGGGAGCCCTAGCCTTAGCCTAGGGGAGCCCTAGCCTGAAGCCTAGGGGTGCCCTAGCCTGAAGGCTAGGGGAGCCCTAGCCTTAGCCTAGGGGAGCCCTAGCCTGAAGCCTAGGGGTGCCCTAGCCTGAAGGCTAGGGGAGCCCTAGCCTTAGCCTAGGGGAGGCCTAGCCTGAAGCCTAGGGGTGCCCTAGCCTGAAGGCTAGGGGAGCCCTAGCCTTAGCCTAGGGGAGGCCTAGCCTGAAGCCTAGGGGTGCCCTAGCCTGAAGGCTAGGGGAGCCCTAGCCTTAGCCTAGGGGAGGCCTAGCCTGAAGCCTAGGGGTGCCCTAGCCTGAAGGCTAGGGGAGCCCTAGCCTTAGCCTAGGGGAGGCCTAGCCTGAAGCCTAGGGGTGCCCTAGCCTGAAGGCTAGGGGAGCCCTAGCCTTAGCCTAGGGGAGGCCTAGCCTGAAGCCTAGGGGTGCCCTAGCCTGAAGGCTAGGGGAGCCCTAGCCTTAGCCTAGGGGAGGCCTAGCCTGAAGCCTAGGGGTGCCCTAGCCTGAAGGCTAGGGGAGCCCTAGCCTTAGCCTAGGGGAGGCCTAGCCTGAAGCCTAGGGGTGCCCTAGCCTGAAGGCTAGGGGAGCCCTAGCCTTAGCCTAGGGGAGGCCTAGCCTGAAGCCTAGGGGTGCCCTAGCCTGAAGGCTAGGGGAGCCCTAGCCTTAGCCTAGGGGAGGCCTAGCCTGAAGCCTAGGGGTGCCCTAGCCTGAAGGCTAGGGGAGCCCTAGCCTTAGCCTAGGGGAGGCCTAGCCTGAAGCCTAGGGGTGCCCTAGCCTGAAGGCTAGGGGAGCCCTAGCCTTACCCTAGGGGAGGCCTAGCCTGAAGCCTAGGGGTGCCCTAGCCTGAAGGCTAGGGGAGCCCTAGCCTTAGCCTAGGGGAGGCCTAGCCTGAAGCCTAGGGGTGCCCTAGCCTGAAGGCTAGGGGAGCCCTAGCCTTAGCCTAGGGGAGGCCTAGCCTGAAGCCTAGGGGTGCCCTAGCCTGAAGGCTAGGGGAGCCCTAGCCTTAGCCTAGGGGAGGCCTAGCCTGAAGCCTAGGGGTGCCCTAGCCTGAAGGCTAGGGGAGCCCTAGCCTTAGCCTAGGGGAGGCCTAGCCTGAAGCCTAGGGGTGCCCTAGCCTGAAGGCTAGGGGAGCCCTAGCCTTAGCCTAGGGGAGGCCTAGCCTGAAGCCTGGGGGTGCCCTAGCCTGAAGGCTAGGGGAGCCCTAGCCTTAGCCTAGGGGAGGCCTAGCCTGAAGCCTAGGGGTGCCCTAGCCTGAAGGCTAGGGGAGCCCTAGCCTTAGCCTAGGGGAGGCCTAGCCTGAAGCCTAGGGGTGCCCTAGCCTGAAGGCTAGGGGAGCCCTAGCCTTAGCCTAGGGGAGGCCTAGCCTGAAGCCTAGGGGTGCCCTAGCCTGAAGGCTAGGGGAGCCCTAGCCTTAGCCTAGGGGAGGCCTAGCCTGAAGCCTAGGGGTGCCCTAGCCTGAAGGCTAGGGGAGCCCTAGCCTTAGCCTAGGGGAGGCCTAGCCTGAAGCCTAGGGGTGCCCTAGCCTGAAGGCTAGGGGAGCCCTAGCCTTAGCCTAGGGGAGGCCTAGCCTGAAGCCTAGGGGTGCCCTAGCCTGAAGGCTAGGGGAGCCCTAGCCTTAGCCTAGGGGAGGCCTAGCCTGAAGCCTAGGGGTGCCCTAGCCTGAAGGCTAGGGGAGCCCTAGCCTTAGCCTAGGGGAGGCCTAGCCTGAAGCATAGGGGTGCCCTAGCCTGAAGGCTAGGGGAGCCCTAGCCTTAGCCTAGGGGAGGCCTAGCCTGAAGCCTAGGGGTGCCCTAGCCTGAAGGCTAGGGGAGCCCTAGCCTTAGCCTAGGGGAGGCCTAGCCTGAAGCCTAGGGGTGCCCTAGCCTGAAGGCTAGGGGAGCCCTAGCCTTAGCCTAGGGGAGGCCTAGCCTGAAGCCTAGGGGTGCCCTAGCCTGAAGGCTAGGGGAGCCCTAGCCTTAGCCTAGGGGAGGCCTAGCCTGAAGCCTAGGGGTGCCCTAGCCTGAAGGCTAGGGGAGCCCTAGCCTTAGCCTAGGGGAGGCCTAGCCTGAAGCCTAGGGGTGCCCTAGCCTGAAGGCTAGGGGAGCCCTAGCCTTAGCCTAGGGGAGGCCTAGCCTGAAGCCTAGGGGTGCCCTAGCCTGAAGGCTAGGGGAGCCCTAGCCTTAGCCTAGGGGAGGCCTAGCCTGAAGCCTAGGGCTGCCCTAGCCTGAAGGCTAGGGGAGCCCTAGCCTTAGCCTAGGGGAGGCCTAGCCTGAAGCCTAGGGCTGCCCTAGCCTGAAGGCTAGGGGAGCCCTAGCCTTAGCCTAGGGGAGGCCTAGCCTGAAGCCTAGGGGTGCCCTAGCCTGAAGGCTAGGGGAGCCCTAGCCTTAGCCTAGGGGAGGCCTAGCCTGAAGCCTAGGGGTGCCCTAGCCTGAAGGCTAGGGGAGCCCTAGCCTTAGCCTAGGGGAGGCCTAGCCTGAAGCCTAGGGGTGCCCTAGCCTGAAGGCTAGGGGAGCCCTAGCCTTAGCCTAGGGGAGGCCTAGCCTGAAGCCTAGGGGTGCCCTAGCCTGAAGGCTAGGGGAGCCCTAGCCTTAGCCTAGGGGAGGCCTAGCCTGAAGCCTAGGGGTGCCCTAGCCTGAAGGCTAGGGGAGCCCTAGCCTTAGCCTAGGGGAGGCCTAGCCTGAAGCCTAGGGGTGCCCTAGCCTGAAGGCTAGGGGAGCCCTAGCCTTAGCCTAGGGGAGGCCTAGCCTGAAGCCTAGGGGTGCCCTAGCCTGAAGGCTAGGGGAGCCCTAGCCTTAGCCTAGGGGAGGCCTAGCCTGAAGCCTAGGGGTGCCCTAGCCTGAAGGCTAGGGGAGCCCTAGCCTTAGCCTAGGGGAGGCCTAGCCTGAAGCCTAGGGGTGCCCTAGCCTGAAGGCTAGGGGAGCCCTAGCCTTAGCCTAGGGGAGGCCTAGCCTGAAGCCTAGGGGTGCCCTAGCCTGAAGGCTAGGGGAGCACTAGCCTTAGCCTAGGGGAGGCCTAGCCTGAAGCCTAGGGGTGCCCTAGCCTGAAGGCTAGGGGAGCCCTACCCTTAGCCTAGGGGAGCCCTAGCCTGAAGCCTAGGGGTGCCCTAGCCTGAAGGCTAGGGGAGCCCTACCCTTAGCCTAGGGGAGCCCTAGCCTGAAGCCTAGGGGTGCTCTAGCCTGAAGGCTAGGGGAGCCCTAGCCTTAGCCTAGGGGAGCCCTAGCCTGAAGCCTAGGCGTGCCCTAGCCTGAAGGCTAGGGGAGCCCTAGCCTTAGCCTAGGGGAGCCCTAGCCTGAAGCCTAGGGGTGCCCTAGCCTGAAGGCTAGGGGAGCCCTAGCCTTAGCCTAGTGGAGCCCTAGCCTGAAGGCTAGGGGAGCCCTAGCCTTAGCCTAGGGGAGCCCTAGCCTAAAGCCTAGGGGTGCCCTAGCCTGAAGGCTAGGGGAGCCCTAGCCTTAGCCTAGGGGAGCCCTAGCCTAAAGCCTAGGGGTGCCCTAGCCTGAAGGCTAGGGGAGACCTAGCCTTAGCCTAGGGGAGCCCTAGCCTAAAGCCTAGGGGTGCCCTAGCCTGAAGGCTAGGGGAGACCTAGCCTTAGCCTAGGGGAGCCCTAGCCTAAAGCCTAGGGGTGCCCTAGCCTGAAGGCTAGGGGAGCCCTAGCCTTAGCCTAGGGGAGCCCTAGCCTAAAGCCTAGGGGTGCCCTAGCCTGAAGGCTAGGGGAGCCCTAGCCTTAGCCTAGGGGAGCCCAAAGCCTAGGGGTGCCCTAGCCTGAAGGCTAGGGGAGCCCTAGCCTTAGCCTAGGGGAGCCCAAAGCCTAGGGGTGCCCTAGCCTGAAGGCTAGGGGAGCCCTAGCCTTAGCCTAGGGGAGCCCAAAGCCTAGGGGTGCCCTAGCCTGAAGGCTAGGGGTGCCCTAGCCTGAAGGCTAGGGGAGCCCTAGCCTTAGCCTAGGGGAGCCCAAAGCCCAGGGGTGCCCTAGCCTGCAGGCTAGGGGAGCCCTAGCCTTAGCCTAGGGGAGCCCAAAGCCCAGGGGTGCCCTAGCCTGCAGGCTAGGGGAGCCCTAGCCTTAGCCTAGGGGAGCCCAAAGCCCAGGGGTGCCCTAGCCTGCAGGCTAGGGGAGCCCTAGCCTTAGCCTAGGGGAGCCCAAAGCCCAGGGGTGCCCTAGCCTGCAGGCTAGGGGAGCCCTAGCCTTAGCCTAGGGGAGCCCAAAGCCCAGGGGTGCCCTAGCCTGCAGGCTAGGGGAGCCCTAGCCTTAGCCTAGGGGAGCCCAAAGCCCAGGGGTGCCCTAGCCTGCAGGCTAGGGGAGCCCTCGCCTTAGCCTAGGGGAGCCCAAAGCCCAGGGGTGCCCTAGCCTGCAGGCTAGGGGAGCCCTCGCCTTAGCCTAGGGGAGCCCAAAGCCCAGGGGTGCCCTAGCCTGCAGGCTAGGGGAGCCCTCGCCTTAGCCTAGGGGAGCCCAAAGCCCAGGGGTGCCCTAGCCTGCAGGCTAGGGGAGCCCTCGCCTTAGCCTAGGGGAGCCCAAAGCCCAGGGGTGCCCTAGCCTGCAGGCTAGGGGAGCCCTCGCCTTAGCCTAGGGGAGCCCAAAGCCCAGGGGTGCCCTAGCCTGCAGGCTAGGGGAGCCCTCGCCTTAGCCTAGGGGAGCCCAAAGCCCAGGGGTGCCCTAGCCTGCAGGCTAGGGGAGCCCTCGCCTTAGCCTAGGGGAGCCCAAAGCCCAGGGGTGCCCTAGCCTGCAGGCTAGGGGAGCCCTCGCCTTAGCCTAGGGGAGCCCAAAGCCCAGGGGTGCCCTAGCCTGCAGGCTAGGGGAGCCCTCGCCTTAGCCTAGGGGAGCCCAAAGCCCAGGGGTGCCCTAGCCTGAAGGCTAGGGGAGCCCTCGCCTTAGCCTAGGGGAGCCCAAAGCCCAGGGGTGCCCTAGCCTGAAGGCTAGGGGAGCCCTCGCCTTAGCCTAGGGGAGCCCAAAGCCCAGGGGTGCCCTAGCCTGAAGGCTAGGGGAGCCCTCGCCTTAGCCTAGGGGAGCCCAAAGCCCAGGGGTGCCCTAGCCTGAAGGCTAGGGGAGCCCTCGCCTTAGCCTAGGGGAGCCCAAAGCCCAGGGGTGCCCTAGCCTGAAGGCTAGGGGAGCCCTCGCCTTAGCCTAGGGGAGCCCAAAGCCCAGGGGTGCCCTAGCCTGAAGGCTAGGGGAGCCCTCGCCTTAGCCTAGGGGAGCCCAAAGCCCAGGGGTGCCCTAGCCTGAAGGCTAGGGGAGCCCTCGCCTTAGCCTAGGGGAGCCCAAAGCCCAGGGGTGCCCTAGCCTGAAGGCTAGGGGAGCCCTCGCCTTAGCCTAGGGGAGCCCAAAGCCCAGGGGTGCCCTAGCCTGAAGGCTAGGGGAGCCCTCGCCTTAGCCTAGGGGAGCCCAAAGCCCAGGGGTGCCCTAGCCTGAAGGCTAGGGGAGCCCTCGCCTTAGCCTAGGGGAGCCCAAAGCCCAGGGGTGCCCTAGCCTGAAGGCTAGGGGAGCCCTCGCCTTAGCCTAGGGGAGCCCAAAGCCCAGGGGTGCCCTAGCCTGAAGGCTAGGGGAGCCCTCGCCTTAGCCTAGGGGAGCCCAAAGCCCAGGGGTGCCCTAGCCTGAAGGCTAGGGGAGCCCTCGCCTTAGCCTAGGGGAGCCCAAAGCCCAGGGGTGCCCTAGCCTGAAGGCTAGGGGAGCCCTCGCCTTAGCCTAGGGGAGCCCAAAGCCCAGGGGTGCCCTAGCCTGAAGGCTAGGGGAGCCCTCGCCTTAGCCTAGGGGAGCCCAAAGCCCAGGGGTGCCCTAGCCTGAAGGCTAGGGGAGCCCTCGCCTTAGCCTAGGGGAGCCCAAAGCCCAGGGGTGCCCTAGCCTGAAGGCTAGGGGAGCCCTCGCCTTAGCCTAGGGGAGCCCAAAGCCCAGGGGTGCCCTAGCCTGAAGGCTAGGGGAGCCCTCGCCTTAGCCTAGGGGAGCCCAAAGCCCAGGGGTGCCCTAGCCTGAAGGCTAGGGGAGCCCTCGCCTTAGCCTAGGGGAGCCCAAAGCCCAGGGGTGCCCTAGCCTGAAGGCTAGGGGAGCCCTCGCCTTAGCCTAGGGGAGCCCAAAGCCCAGGGGTGCCCTAGCCTGAAGGCTAGGGGAGCCCTCGCCTTAGCCTAGGGGAGCCCAAAGCCCAGGGGTGCCCTAGCCTGAAGGCTAGGGGAGCCCTCGCCTTAGCCTAGGGGAGCCCAAAGCCCAGGGGTGCCCTAGCCTGAAGGCTAGGGGAGCCCTCGCCTTAGCCTAGGGGAGCCCAAAGCCCAGGGGTGCCCTAGCCTGAAGGCTAGGGGAGCCCTCGCCTTAGCCTAGGGGAGCCCAAAGCCCAGGGGTGCCCTAGCCTGAAGGCTAGGGGAGCCCTCGCCTTAGCCTAGGGGAGCCCAAAGCCCAGGGGTGCCCTAGCCTGAAGGCTAGGGGAGCCCTCGCCTTAGCCTAGGGGAGCCCAAAGCCCAGGGGTGCCCTAGCCTGAAGGCTAGGGGAGCCCTCGCCTTAGCCTAGGGGAGCCCAAAGCCCAGGGGTGCCCTAGCCTGAAGGCTAGGGGAGCCCTCGCCTTAGCCTAGGGGAGCCCAAAGCCCAGGGGTGCCCTAGCCTGAAGGCTAGGGGAGCCCTCGCCTTAGCCTAGGGGAGCCCAAAGCCCAGGGGTGCCCTAGCCTGAAGGCTAGGGGAGCCCTCGCCTTAGCCTAGGGGAGCCCAAAGCCCAGGGGTGCCCTAGCCTGAAGGCTAGGGGAGCCCTCGCCTTAGCCTAGGGGAGCCCAAAGCCCAGGGGTGCCCTAGCCTGAGGGCTAGGGGAGCCCTCGCCTTAGCCTAGGGGAGCCCAAAGCCCAGGGGTGCCCTAGCCTGAAGGCTAGGGGAGCCCTCGCCTTAGCCTAGGGGAGCCCAAAGCCCAGGGGTGCCCTAGCCTGAGGGCTAGGGGAGCCCTCGCCTTAGCCTAGGGGAGCCCAAAGCCCAGGGGTGCCCTAGCTGAAGGCTAGGGGAGCCCTCGCCTTAGCCTAGGGGAGCCCAAAGCCCAGGGGTGCCCTAGCCTGAAGGCTAGGGGAGCCCTCGCCTTAGCCTAGGGGAGCCCAAAGCCCAGGGGTGCCCTAGCCTGAAGGCTAGGGGAGCCCTCGCCTTAGCCTAGGGGAGCCCAAAGCCCAGGGGTGCCCTAGCCTGAAGGCTAGGGGAGCCCTCGCCTTAGCCTAGGGGAGCCCAAAGCCCAGGGGTGCCCTAGCCTGAAGGCTAGGGGAGCCCTCGCCTTAGCCTAGGGGAGCCCAAAGCCCAGGGGTGCCCTAGCCTGAGGGCTAGGGGAGCCCTCGCCTTAGCCTAGGGGAGCCCAAAGCCCAGGGGTGCCCTAGCCTGAGGGCTAGGGGAGCCCTCGCCTTAGCCTAGGGGAGCCCAAAGCCCAGGGGTGCCCTAGCCTGAAGGCTAGGGGAGCCCTCGCCTTAGCCTAGGGGAGCCCAAAGCCCAGGGGTGCCCTAGCCTGAGGGCTAGGGGAGCCCTCGCCTTAGCCTAGGGCAGCCCAAAGCCCAGGGGTGCCCGAGCTGAAGGCTAGGGGAGCCCTAGCCTTAGCCTAGGGCAGCCCAAAGCCCAGGGGTGCCCTAGGCTGAAGGCTAGGGGAGCCCTAGCCTTAGCCTAGGGCAGCCCAAAGCCCAGGGGTGCCCGAGGCTGAAGGCTAGGGGAGCCCTAGCCTTAGCCTAGGGCAGCCCAAAGCCCAGGGGTGCCCGAGCCTGAAGGCTAGGGGAGCCCTAGCCTTAGCCTAGGGCAGCCCAAAGCCCAGGGGTGCCCGAGGCTGAAGGCTAGGGGAGCCCTAGCCTTAGCCTAGGGCAGCCCAAAGCCCAGGGGTGCCCGAGGCTGAAGGCTAGGGGAGCCCTAGCCTTAGCCTAGGGCAGCCCAAAGCCCAGGGGTGCCCGAGGCCTGAGGGCTAGGGGAGCCCTAGCCTTAGCCTAGGGCAGCCCAAAGCCCAGGGGTGCCCGAGGCTGAAGGCTAGGGGAGCCCTAGCCTTAGCCTAGGGCAGCCCAAAGCCCAGGGGTGCCCGAGGCTGAAGGCTAGGGGAGCCCTAGCCTTAGCCTAGGGCAGCCCAAAGCCCAGGGGTGCCCGAGGCTGAAGGCTAGGGGAGCCCTAGCCTTAGCCTAGGGCAGCCCAAAGCCCAGGGGTGCCCGAGGCTGAAGGCTAGGGGAGCCCTAGCCTTAGCCTAGGGCAGCCCAAAGCCCAGGGGTGCCCGAGGCTGAAGGCTAGGGGAGCCCTAGCCTTAGCCTAGGGCAGCCCAAAGCCCAGGGGTGCCCGAGGCTGAAGGCTAGGGGAGCCCTAGCCTTAGCCTAGGGCAGCCCAAAGCCCAGGGGTGCCCGAGGCTGAAGGCTAGGGGAGCCCTAGCCTTAGCCTAGGGCAGCCCAAAGCCCAGGGGTGCCCGAGGCTGAAGGCTAGGGGAGCCCTAGCCTTAGCCTAGGGCAGCCCAAAGCCCAGGGGTGCCCGAGGCTGAAGGCTAGGGGAGCCCTAGCCTTAGCCTAGGGCAGCCCAAAGCCCAGGGGTGCCCGAGGCTGAAGGCTAGGGGAGCCCTAGCCTTAGCCTAGGGCAGCCCAAAGCCCAGGGGTGCCCGAGGCTGAAGGCTAGGGGAGCCCTAGCCTTAGCCTAGGGCAGCCCAAAGCCCAGGGGTGCCCGAGGCTGAAGGCTAGGGGAGCCCTAGCCTTAGCCTAGGGCAGCCCAAAGCCCAGGGGTGCCCGAGGCTGAAGGCTAGGGGAGCCCTAGCCTTAGCCTAGGGCAGCCCAAAGCCCAGGGGTGCCCGAGGCTGAAGGCTAGGGGAGCCCTAGCCTTAGCCTAGGGCAGCCCAAAGCCCAGGGGTGCCCGAGGCTGAAGGCTAGGGGAGCCCTAGCCTTAGCCTAGGGCAGCCCAAAGCCCAGGGGTGCCCGAGGCTGAAGGCTAGGGGAGCCCTAGCCTTAGCCTAGGGCAGCCCAAAGCCCAGGGGTGCCCGAGGCTGAAGGCTAGGGGAGCCCTAGCCTTAGCCTAGGGCAGCCCAAAGCCCAGGGGTGCCCGAGGCTGAAGGCTAGGGGAGCCCTAGCCTTAGCCTAGGGCAGCCCAAAGCCCAGGGGTGCCCGAGGCTGAAGGCTAGGGGAGCCCTAGCCTTAGCCTAGGGCAGCCCAAAGCCCAGGGGTGCCCGAGGCTGAAGGCTAGGGGAGCCCTAGCCTTAGCCTAGGGCAGCCCAAAGCCCAGGGGTGCCCGAGGCTGAAGGCTAGGGGAGCCCTAGCCTTAGCCTAGGGCAGCCCAAAGCCCAGGGGTGCCCGAGGCTGAAGGCTAGGGGAGCCCTAGCCTTAGCCTAGGGCAGCCCAAAGCCCAGGGGTGCCCGAGGCTGAAGGCTAGGGGAGCCCTAGCCTTAGCCTAGGGCAGCCCAAAGCCCAGGGGTGCCCGAGGCTGAAGGCTAGGGGAGCCCTAGCCTTAGCCTAGGGCAGCCCAAAGCCCAGGGGTGCCCGAGGCTGAAGGCTAGGGGAGCCCTAGCCTTAGCCTAGGGCAGCCCAAAGCCCAGGGGTGCCCGAGGCTGAAGGCTAGGGGAGCCCTAGCCTTAGCCTAGGGCAGCCCAAAGCCCAGGGGTGCCCGAGGCTGAAGGCTAGGGGAGCCCTAGCCTTAGCCTAGGGCAGCCCAAAGCCCAGGGGTGCCCGAGGCTGAAGGCTAGGGGAGCCCTAGCCTTAGCCTAGGGCAGCCCAAAGCCCAGGGGTGCCCGAGGCTGAAGGCTAGGGGAGCCCTAGCCTTAGCCTAGGGCAGCCCAAAGCCCAGGGGTGCCCGAGGCTGAAGGCTAGGGGAGCCCTAGCCTTAGCCTAGGGCAGCCCAAAGCCCAGGGGTGCCCGAGGCTGAAGGCTAGGGGAGCCCTAGCCTTAGCCTAGGGCAGCCCAAAGCCCAGGGGTGCCCGAGGCTGAAGGCTAGGGGAGCCCTAGCCTTAGCCTAGGGCCTAGCTCTAGCCAAAGCCCAGGGGTGCCCGAGGCTGAAGGCTAGGGGAGCCCTAGCCTTAGCCTAGGGCCAGCCCAAAGCCCAGGGGTGCCCGAGGCTGAAGGCTAGGGGAGCCCTAGCCTTAGCCTAGGGCAGCCCAAAGCCCAGGGGTGCCCGAGGCTGAAGGCTAGGGGAGCCCTAGCCTTAGCCTAGGGCAGCCCTAGCCAAAGCCCAGGGGTGCCCGAGGCTGAAGGCTAGGGGAGCCCTAGCCTTAGCCTAGGGGCAGCCCAAAGCCCAGGGGTGCCCGAGCCTGAAGGCTAGGGGAGCCCTAGCCTTAGCCTAGGGGAGCAGCCCAAAGCCCAGGGGTGCCCGAGGCTGAAGGCTAGGGGAGCCCTAGCCTTAGCCTAGGGCAGCCCAAAGCCCAGGGGTGCCCGAGGCTGAAGGCTAGGGGAGCCCTAGCCTTAGCCTAGGGAGCCCTAGCCCGCCCAAAGCCCAGGGGTGCCCGAGCCTGAAGGCTAGGGGAGCCCTAGCCTTAGCCTAGGGGGGCCCTAGCCCAAAGCCCAGGGGTGCCCGAGCCTGAAGGCTAGGGGAGCCCTAGCCTTAGCCTAGGGGAGCCCTAGCCCAAAGCCCAGGGGTGCCCGAGCCTGAAGGCTAGGGGAGCCCTAGCCTTAGCCTAGGGGAGCCCTAGCCCAAAGCCCAGGGGTGCCCGAGCCTGAAGGCTAGGGGAGCCCTAGCCTTAGCCTAGGGGAGCCCTAGCCCAAAGCCCAGGGGTGCCCGAGCCTGAAGGCTAGGGGAGCCCTAGCCTTAGCCTAGGGGAGCCCTAGCCCAAAGCCCAGGGGTGCCCGAGCCTGAAGGCTAGGGGAGCCCTAGCCTTAGCCTAGGGGAGCCCTAGCCCAAAGCCCAGGGGTGCCCGAGCCTGAAGGCTAGGGGAGCCCTAGCCTTAGCCTAGGGGAGCCCTAGCCCAAAGCCCAGGGGTGCCCGAGCCTGAAGGCTAGGGGAGCCCTAGCCTTAGCCTAGGGGAGCCTAGCCCAAAGCCCAGGGGTGCCCGAGCCTGAAGGCTAGGGGAGCCCTAGCCTTAGCCTAGGGGAGCCCTAGCCCAAAGCCCAGGGGTGCCCGAGCCTGAAGGCTAGGGGAGCCCTAGCCTTAGCCTAGGGGCAGCCCTAGCCAAAGCCCAGGGGTGCCCGAGCCTGAAGGCTAGGGGAGCCCTAGCCTTAGCCTAGGGGAGCCCTAGCCCAAAGCCCAGGGGTGCCCGAGCCTGAAGGCTAGGGGAGCCCTAGCCTTAGCCTAGGGGAGCCCTAGCCCAAAGCCCAGGGGTGCCCGAGCCTGAAGGCTAGGGGAGCCCTAGCCTTAGCCTAGGGGAGCCCTAGCCCAAAGCCCAGGGGTGCCCGAGCCTGAAGGCTAGGGGAGCCCTAGCCTTAGCCTAGGGGAGCCCTAGCCCAAAGCCCAGGGGTGCCCGAGCCTGAAGGCTAGGGGAGCCCTAGCCTTAGCCTAGGGGAGCCCTAGCCCAAAGCCCAGGGGTGCCCGAGCCTGAAGGCTAGGGGAGCCCTAGCCTTAGCCTAGGGGAGCCCTAGCCCAAAGCCCAGGGGTGCCCGAGCCTGAAGGCTAGGGGAGCCCTAGCCTTAGCCTAGGGGAGCCCTAGCCCAAAGCCCAGGGGTGCCCGAGCCTGAAGGCTAGGGGAGCCCTAGCCTTAGCCTAGGGGAGCCCTAGCCCAAAGCCCAGGGGTGCCCGAGCCTGAAGGCTAGGGGAGCCCTAGCCTTAGCCTAGGGGAGCCCTAGCCCAAAGCCCAGGGGTGCCCGAGCCTGAAGGCTAGGGGAGCCCTAGCCTTAGCCTAGGGGAGCCCTAGCCCAAAGCCCAGGGGTGCCCGAGCCTGAAGGCTAGGGGAGCCCTAGCCTTAGCCTAGGGGAGCCCTAGCCCAAAGCCCAGGGGTGCCCGAGCCTGAAGGCTAGGGGAGCCCTAGCCTTAGCCTAGGGGAGCCCTAGCCCAAAGCCCAGGGGTGCCCGAGCCTGAAGGCTAGGGGAGCCCTAGCCTTAGCCTAGGGGAGCCCTAGCCCAAAGCCCAGGGGTGCCCGAGCCTGAAGGCTAGGGGAGCCCTAGCCTTAGCCTAGGGGAGCCCTAGCCCAAAGCCCAGGGGTGCCCGAGCCTGAAGGCTAGGGGAGCCCTAGCCTTAGCCTAGGGGAGCCCTAGCCCAAAGCCCAGGGGTGCCCGAGCCTGAAGGCTAGGGGAGCCCTAGCCTTAGCCTAGGGGAGCCCTAGCCCAAAGCCCAGGGGTGCCCGAGCCTGAAGGCTAGGGGAGCCCTAGCCTTAGCCTAGGGGAGCCCTAGCCCAAAGCCCAGGGGTGCCCGAGCCTGAAGGCTAGGGGAGCCCTAGCCTTAGCCTAGGGGAGCCCTAGCCCAAAGCCCAGGGGTGCCCGAGCCTGAAGGCTAGGGGAGCCCTAGCCTTAGCCTAGGGGAGCCCTAGCCCAAAGCCCAGGGGTGCCCGAGCCTGAAGGCTAGGGGAGCCCTAGCCTTAGCCTAGGGGAGCCCTAGCCCAAAGCCCAGGGGTGCCCGAGCCTGAAGGCTAGGGGAGCCCTAGCCTTAGCCTAGGGGAGCCCTAGCCCAAAGCCCAGGGGTGCCCGAGCCTGAAGGCTAGGGGAGCCCTAGCCTTAGCCTAGGGGAGCCCTAGCCCAAAGCCCAGGGGTGCCCGAGCCTGAAGGCTAGGGGAGCCCTAGCCTTAGCCTAGGGGAGCCCTAGCCCAAAGCCCAGGGGTGCCCGAGCCTGAAGGCTAGGGGAGCCCTAGCCTTAGCCTAGGGGAGCCCTAGCCCAAAGCCCAGGGGTGCCCGAGCCTGAAGGCTAGGGGAGCCCTAGCCTTAGCCTAGGGGAGCCCTAGCCCAAAGCCCAGGGGTGCCCGAGCCTGAAGGCTAGGGGAGCCCTAGCCTTAGCCTAGGGGAGCCCTAGCCCAAAGCCCAGGGGTGCCCGAGCCTGAAGGCTAGGGGAGCCCTAGCCTTAGCCTAGGGGAGCCCTAGCCCAAAGCCCAGGGGTGCCCGAGCCTGAAGGCTAGGGGAGCCCTAGCCTTAGCCTAGGGGAGCCCTAGCCCAAAGCCCAGGGGTGCCCGAGCCTGAAGGCTAGGGGAGCCCTAGCCTTAGCCTAGGGGAGCCCTAGCCCAAAGCCCAGGGGTGCCCGAGCCTGAAGGCTAGGGGAGCCCTAGCCTTAGCCTAGGGGAGCCCTAGCCCAAAGCCCAGGGGTGCCCGAGCCTGAAGGCTAGGGGAGCCCTAGCCTTAGCCTAGGGGAGCCCTAGCCCAAAGCCCAGGGGTGCCCGAGCCTGAAGGCTAGGGGAGCCCTAGCCTTAGCCTAGGGGAGCCCTAGCCCAAAGCCCAGGGGTGCCCGAGCCTGAAGGCTAGGGGAGCCCTAGCCTTAGCCTAGGGGAGCCCTAGCCCAAAGCCCAGGGGTGCCCGAGCCTGAAGGCTAGGGGAGCCCTAGCCTTAGCCTAGGGGAGCCCTAGCCCAAAGCCCAGGGGTGCCCGAGCCTGAAGGCTAGGGGAGCCCTAGCCTTAGCCTAGGGGAGCCCTAGCCCAAAGCCCAGGGGTGCCCGAGCCTGAAGGCTAGGGGAGCCCTAGCCTTAGCCTAGGGGAGCCCTAGCCCAAAGCCCAGGGGTGCCCGAGCCTGAAGGCTAGGGGAGCCCTAGCCTTAGCCTAGGGAGCCCTAGCCCAAAGCCCAGGGGTGCCCGAGCCTGAAGGCTAGGGGAGCCCTAGCCTTAGCCTAGGGGAGCCCTAGCCCAAAGCCCAGGGGTGCCCGAGCCTGAAGGCTAGGGGAGCCCTAGCCTTAGCCTAGGGGAGCCCTAGCCCAAAGCCCAGGGGTGCCCGAGCCTGAAGGCTAGGGGAGCCCTAGCCTTAGCCTAGGGGAGCCCTAGCCCAAAGCCCAGGGGTGCCCGAGCCTGAAGGCTAGGGGAGCCCTAGCCTTAGCCTAGGGGAGCCCTAGCCCAAAGCCCAGGGGTGCCCGAGCCTGAAGGCTAGGGGAGCCCTAGCCTTAGCCTAGGGGAGCCCTAGCCCAAAGCCCAGGGGTGCCCGAGCCTGAAGGCTAGGGGAGCCCTAGCCTTAGCCTAGGGGAGCCCTAGCCCAAAGCCCAGGGGTGCCCGAGCCTGAAGGCTAGGGGAGCCCTAGCCTTAGCCTAGGGGAGCCCTAGCCCAAAGCCCAGGGGTGCCCGAGCCTGAAGGCTAGGGGAGCCCTAGCCTTAGCCTAGGGGAGCCCTAGCCCAAAGCCCAGGGGTGCCCGAGCCTGAAGGCTAGGGGAGCCCTAGCCTTAGCCTAGGGGAGCCCTAGCCCAAAGCCCAGGGGTGCCCGAGCCTGAAGGCTAGGGGAGCCCTAGCCTTAGCCTAGGGGAGCCCTAGCCCAAAGCCCAGGGGTGCCCGAGCCTGAAGGCTAGGGGAGCCCTAGCCTTAGCCTAGGGGAGCCCTAGCCCAAAGCCCAGGGGTGCCCGAGCCTGAAGGCTAGGGGAGCCCTAGCCTTAGCCTAGGGGAGCCCTAGCCCAAAGCCCAGGGGTGCCCGAGCCTGAAGGCTAGGGGAGCCCTAGCCTTAGCCTAGGGGAGCCCTAGCCCAAAGCCCAGGGGTGCCCGAGCCTGAAGGCTAGGGGAGCCCTAGCCTTAGCCTAGGGGAGCCCTAGCCCAAAGCCCAGGGGTGCCCGAGCCTGAAGGCTAGGGGAGCCCTAGCCTTAGCCTAGGGGAGCCCTAGCCCAAAGCCCAGGGGTGCCCGAGCCTGAAGGCTAGGGGAGCCCTAGCCTTAGCCTAGGGGAGCCCTAGCCCAAAGCCCAGGGGTGCCCGAGCCTGAAGGCTAGGGGAGCCCTAGCCTTAGCCTAGGGGAGCCCTAGCCCAAAGCCCAGGGGTGCCCGAGCCTGAAGGCTAGGGGAGCCCTAGCCTTAGCCTAGGGGAGCCCTAGCCCAAAGCCTAGGGGTGCCCGAGCCTGAAGGCTAGGGGAGCCCTAGCCTTAGCCTAGGGGAGCCCTAGCCCAAAGCCCAGGGGTGCCCGAGCCTGAAGGCTAGGGGAGCCCTAGCCTTAGCCTAGGGGAGCCCTAGCCCAAAGCCTAGGGGTGCCCGAGCCTGAAGGCTAGGGGAGCCCTAGCCTTAGCCTAGGGGAGCCCTAGCCCAAAGCCTAGGGGTGCCCGAGCCTGAAGGCTAGGGGAGCCCTAGCCTTAGCCTAGGGGAGCCCTAGCCCAAAGCCTAGGGGTGCCCGAGCCTGAAGGCTAGGGGAGCCCTAGCCTTAGCCTAGGGGAGCCCTAGCCCAAAGCCTAGGGGTGCCCGAGCCTGAAGGCTAGGGGAGCCCTAGCCTTAGCCTAGGGGAGCCCTAGCCCAAAGCCTAGGGGTGCCCGAGCCTGAAGGCTAGGGGAGCCCTAGCCTTAGCCTAGGGGAGCCCTAGCCCAAAGCCTAGGGGTGCCCGAGCCTGAAGGCTAGGGGAGCCCTAGCCTTAGCCTAGGGGAGCCCTAGCCCAAAGCCTAGGGGTGCCCGAGCCTGAAGGCTAGGGGAGCCCTAGCCTTAGCCTAGGGGAGCCCTAGCCCAAAGCCTAGGGGTGCCCGAGCCTGAAGGCTAGGGGAGCCCTAGCCTTAGCCTAGGGGAGCCCTAGCCCAAAGCCTAGGGGTGCCCGAGCCTGAAGGCTAGGGGAGCCCTAGCCTTAGCCTAGGGGAGCCCTAGCCCAAAGCCTAGGGGTGCCCGAGCCTGAAGGCTAGGGGAGCCCTAGCCTTAGCCTAGGGGAGCCCTAGCCCAAAGCCTAGGGGTGCCCGAGCCTGAAGGCTAGGGGAGCCCTAGCCTTAGCCTAGGGGAGCCCTAGCCCAAAGCCTAGGGGTGCCCGAGCCTGAAGGCTAGGGGAGCCCTAGCCTTAGCCTAGGGGAGCCCTAGCCCAAAGCCTAGGGGTGCCCGAGCCTGAAGGCTAGGGGAGCCCTAGCCTTAGCCTAGGGGAGCCCTAGCCCAAAGCCTAGGGGTGCCCGAGCCTGAAGGCTAGGGGAGCCCTAGCCTTAGCCTAGGGGAGCCCTAGCCCAAAGCCTAGGGGTGCCCGAGCCTGAAGGCTAGGGGAGCCCTAGCCTTAGCCTAGGGGAGCCCTAGCCCAAAGCCTAGGGGTGCCCGAGCCTGAAGGCTAGGGGAGCCCTAGCCTTAGCCTAGGGGAGCCCTAGCCCAAAGCCTAGGGGTGCCCGAGCCTGAAGGCTAGGGGAGCCCTAGCCTTAGCCTAGGGGAGCCCTAGCCCAAAGCCTAGGGGTGCCCGAGCCTGAAGGCTAGGGGAGCCCTAGCCTTAGCCTAGGGGAGCCCTAGCCCAAAGCCTAGGGGTGCCCGAGCCTGAAGGCTAGGGGAGCCCTAGCCTTAGCCTAGGGGAGCCCTAGCCCAAAGCCTAGGGGTGCCCGAGCCTGAAGGCTAGGGGAGCCCTAGCCTTAGCCTAGGGGAGCCCTAGCCCAAAGCCTAGGGGTGCCCGAGCCTGAAGGCTAGGGGAGCCCTAGCCTTAGCCTAGGGGAGCCCTAGCCCAAAGCCTAGGGGTGCCCGAGCCTGAAGGCTAGGGGAGCCCTAGCCTTAGCCTAGGGGAGCCCTAGCCTAAAGCCTAGGGGTGCCCGAGCCTGAAGGCTAGGGGAGCCCTAGCCTTAGCCTAGGGGAGCCCTAGCCCTAAAGCCTAGGGGTGCCCGAGCCTGAAGGCTAGGGGAGCCCTAGCCTTAGCCTAGGGGAGCCCTAGCCCTAAAGCCTAGGGGTGCCCGAGCCTGAAGGCTAGGGGAGCCCTAGCCTTAGCCTAGGGGAGCCCTAGCCCAAAGCCTAGGGGTGCCCGAGCCTGAAGGCTAGGGGAGCCCTAGCCTTAGCCTAGGGGAGCCCTAGCCTAAAGCCTAGGGGTGCCCGAGCCTGAAGGCTAGGGGAGCCCTAGCCTTAGCCTAGGGGAGCCCTAGCCTAAAGCCTAGGGGTGCCCGAGCCTGAAGGCTAGGGGAGCCCTAGCCTTAGCCTAGGGGAGCCCTAGCCTAAAGCCTAGGGGTGCCCGAGCCTGAAGGCTAGGGGAGCCCTAGCCTTAGCCTAGGGGAGCCCTAGCCTAAAGCCTAGGGGTGCCCGAGCCTGAAGGCTAGGGGAGCCCTAGCCTTAGCCTAGGGGAGCCCTAGCCTAAGCCTAGGGGTGCCCGAGCCTGAAGGCTAGGGGAGCCCTAGCCTTAGCCTAGGGGAGCCCTAGCCTAAAGCCTAGGGGTGCCCGAGCCTGAAGGCTAGGGGAGCCCTAGCCTTAGCCTAGGGGAGCCCTAGCCTAAAGCCTAGGGGTGCCCGAGCCTGAAGGCTAGGGGAGCCCTAGCCTTAGCCTAGGGGAGCCCTAGCCTAAAGCCTAGGGGTGCCCGAGCCTGAAGGCTAGGGGAGCCCTAGCCTTAGCCTAGGGGAGCCCTAGCCTAAAGCCTAGGGGTGCCCGAGCCTGAAGGCTAGGGGAGCCCTAGCCTTAGCCTAGGGGAGCCCTAGCCTAAAGCCTAGGGGTGCCCGAGCCTGAAGGCTAGGGGAGCCCTAGCCTTAGCCTAGGGGAGCCCTAGCCTAAAGCCTAGGGGTGCCCGAGCCTGAAGGCTAGGGGAGCCCTAGCCTTAGCCTAGGGGAGCCCTAGCCTAAAGCCTAGGGGTGCCCGAGCCTGAAGGCTAGGGGAGCCCTAGCCTTAGCCTAGGGGAGCCCTAGCCTAAAGCCTAGGGGTGCCCGAGCCTGAAGGCTAGGGGAGCCCTAGCCTTAGCCTAGGGGAGCCCTAGCCTAAAGCCTAGGGGTGCCCGAGCCTGAAGGCTAGGGGAGCCCTAGCCTTAGCCTAGGGGAGCCCTAGCCTAAAGCCTAGGGGTGCCCGAGCCTGAAGGCTAGGGGAGCCCTAGCCTTAGCCTAGGGGAGCCCTAGCCTAAAGCCTAGGGGTGCCCGAGCCTGAAGGCTAGGGGAGCCCTAGCCTTAGCCTAGGGGAGCCCTAGCCTAAAGCCTAGGGGTGCCCGAGCCTGAAGGCTAGGGGAGCCCTAGCCTTAGCCTAGGGGAGCCCTAGCCTAAAGCCTAGGGGTGCCCGAGCCTGAAGGCTAGGGGAGCCCTAGCCTTAGCCTAGGGAGCCCTAGCCTAAAGCCTAGGGGTGCCCGAGCCTGAAGGCTAGGGGAGCCCTAGCCTTAGCCTAGGGGAGCCCTAGCCTAAAGCCTAGGGGTGCCCGAGCCTGAAGGCTAGGGGAGCCCTAGCCTTAGCCTAGGGGAGCCCTAGCCTAAAGCCTAGGGGTGCCCGAGCCTGAAGGCTAGGGGAGCCCTAGCCTTAGCCTAGGGGAGCCCTAGCCTAAAGCCTAGGGGTGCCCGAGCCTGAAGGCTAGGGGAGCCCTAGCCTTAGCCTAGGGGAGCCCTAGCCCTAAAGCCTAGGGGTGCCCGAGCCTGAAGGCTAGGGGAGCCCTAGCCTTAGCCTAGGGGAGCCTAGGCCTAAAGCCTAGGGGTGCCCGAGCCTGAAGGCTAGGGGAGCCCTAGCCTTAGCCTAGGGGAGCCCCTAGCCTAAAGCCTAGGGTGCCCGAGCCTGAGCTAGGGCGCCCTAGCCATAGCCTAGGGGAGCCTAGCTAAAGCCTAGGGGTGCCAAGACCTAGCCTTAGCCTAGGGGAGCCCTAGCCTAAAGCCTAGGGGTGCCCGAGCCTGAGAGGCTAGGGGAGCCCTAGCCTTAGCCTAGGGGAGCCCTAGCCTACAAGCCTAGTGGTGCCCGAGCCTGAAGGCAAGGGGAGGCCCTAGCCTTAGCCTAGGGGAGCCCTAGCCTAAAGCCTAGGGGTGCCCGAGCCTGAAGGCTAGGGGGAGGCCCAAGCCTTAGCCTAGGGAGCCCTAGCCTAAAGCCTAGGGGTGCCCCGAGCCTGAAGGCTAGGGGAGCCCTAGCCTTAGCCTAGGGAGCCCTAGCCTAAGAGCCTAGAGGGTGCCCGAGCCTGAAGATTCTGAGAGTGTTAGCGTCTCTAGCCTTACCTAGGGAGCCCTAGCCTAAAGCCTAGGGGTGCCGAGCCTGAAGGCTAGGGAGTCCCTAGCCTTAGCCTAGGGGAGCCCTAGCCTAAAGCCTAGGGTGCCCGAGCCTGAAGACCGGATAGATGTGT